>NW_026915727.1:0-147981 GCF_034315485.1 Pezoporus occidentalis
TTACTTTTTATATGAGCAGCTTTTCTTTAATGAAACTGAAGCGTTTGTGTATCTTTAAAGTATATTTTTGACATTCAAATTCCATATCTCTAGGTTTCAGGGTTAGGGTAAACAGCTCTGTTTGCCAACTGTATAGTTTAAACACCTGCATAAGACATTAATATAAATCCTTATGTATGTAAACAGGTTGCATAGTACTGCAGTGTAGTGTTTAATGATCTGATGAGACATCAAGCAGAATGATGTGATTTGTATGGAGCTGCTAAATTTCAGAGCCTGTGAACACAGAATTCAGTGCTTATCACTGTGTTGTTTATTTTTCTTCCTGTACAGACTTTTAACACAACCAATGTCACTAAACTGTGTCCAGGTGCTCAGTGTACTTTTGCTTTTTATGGAGGAGAAAGCCTGTACCATAAGTACATCTTCATCTTCCAGTTAGCCAATGCCTTTGTCTTTCTCTGGCTGGTGAACTTTGCAATTGCATTGGGTCAGTGTACCCTTGCTGGTGCCTTTGCCTCCTATTACTGGGCCTCTCGAAAACCAGCTGATATTCCACTATGGCCACTCTTCTCTTCATTCGGACGAGCAATACGGTAAGACTGTGGGGCTGGATGTGAGCCCTCTCACATATCGAGCAAGTGCACGTTTTACATGTAGGAAAGCCAGACTTGGAACATCAAAGGAAAATGATGAGTCAGCACTGTGCTTTCCTCTCAGTGGGCAGCCACGTGCCACCTAACCGCTCACTCCCTCCACACAGTGAGACAGGGAAGAGAATCAGAAAGGTGAGAGTGTGAGAATACATGGGCTGAGATACGGAGCATTCAGTAGGTAAAGCAGAGCTGTGTGCCCAAGCAAAGCACAATGTGGAATCCATTCACCACTTTGCACTGGCAGGCAGGTGTTCAGCCATCCCCAGGGCAGCACGGCTCCAACACGTGTTCCAGTGACTTGGAGGACAAGCACCATCACTCCAAATGCGTGTGTCCCCCCCTTCCTTCTTCTTCCCCCAGCTGTTACTGTTGAGCATGCCATATGGTGTGGGATATCCCTTTGGTCAGCTGGGGTCAGCTGTCCTGACTGTGTCATAGAATCATGTAGAATCGCAGAATCATGGAACAGTTTGGGTTGGAAGGGACCTTAAAGCTCATCCAGCTCCACCCCCTGCCACAGGCAGGGACACCTTCCACTAGAGCAGCTTGCTCCAAGATGGCCTGGGGACACCGCCAGGGATGGGACATAGCAGGGGTGAGTTTGGCCCCTCCAAACTCCTCGTGCACCCCCAGTGCGCTTGCTGGGGTGAGGAGCAGGAAAGGCCTTGATACTGTGTAAGCGCTGCTCAGCAGTGGCTAAAGCATCCCTTTGTTATCGACACTTGTTTTCATCACAAGTCCAAAGCATAGTATTGTACAAGCTACTGTGAAGAAATCTAACTCTCTTCCATTCAAACCCAGTCCAGTCAGGAAAATGTAGTTGTTAGGGGGAAGCTGAATCCTGTAGCCCAACAGCAGCAAGGCTGCTGCAGCTCCATGCCCCTGGCTCCAGCCACGTAGAAGGCTGAGCAGGTATTCCCAGTAGGCACACACACCCAAATACATGTATGCAACACATGTATACACAGCTGGTCACACAGACAGACACAGCACTCAAACACCAAAAACACCGATGGCTTCATCCTGTTCCTCTCTCTTGTGGATCAGGGTAATTGTCCATTAGTATGTGTAATTCCCACTAATAGGCCTTCCTCCAGTTATAATTTTATTTCTACGTATACACATACACGCACATACATGTATAACTGTAAATATGTACATATGTGCAATGTAACAGTCATTTATTTTGTTTTAGATACCATACAGGTTCGCTGGCATTTGGAGCCTTAATTCTTGCAATTGTCCAGCTTATTCGAGTAATACTGGAGTACTTGGATCACAAACTGAAAGGTGAGATTTATGAATCTAGCCTAGCTTATCAAGGCCTCCTCTGGTAAATCCCTTCCTTCCTCTCCCAAGATGTTTTTCGTTAATGAAAAGAGAGCTTTAGCTGTTGTGGTTGCATTTGAAGCCAGTGAATATATGCTGATTTACTCAAATTGAGGCTGTGTCCTTGGGAACCTAATGCAAAGTTTGCATGGGGGATGTGGATCTGCTCTAATTGAAAGCTACTGAGTTAAATTTGGTCGAGAAAGAGAGTCCGTACCTAGAAGAAAAGAAGTAATGTTTCTGCTTTTGTCATAATGTAAGATTTTCTTATGAATACCTTTCCATGTTCTGAGAAAGACACTTCAGGAGCTCTGTGTATGAAGTACTCTCCTCTTTTCCAGGTACACAGAACTCCTTCACTAGATTCCTACTCTGCTGCCTCAAATGCTGTTTCTGGTGTTTGGAAAAATTCTTAAAATTTATAAACAGAAATGCCTACATCATGGTATGTGCTGTCTCTGCAGGTGGTCTCCCTGTCTGGGGCACTAAAATACCCTAGCCACTCCTAATGGCTCAGCAGCCAGTGGTACTAGAATCTGCTGGAAAAGTAATGGGATTTATAAGAGTTGTCAGGAATGCATGAGGTCCTACCATGGAAAAGATTTTTTGTTTTCCCTGAGTCTAAACTCAGCTTCTTTTGGTGCGTGTCCTCATCCATCACCCTCACCCCCAAAGTAAGTGGGAGGAGATGGCATATAACTGGTTAACTCCCATCTGAGTCAGCAATTGAAATCCTGATTTGAACAGGAATATGAGCTCATTTCATATGGCATGTTGATGACACTTCTGTTTGGAGGCAGTGTTTGTGTAAGGCATGTGGTATCTGTACTTCCTCCTGGAAGTTAAAAGCACAAATTCTACCAGCAGCAGTAGTGCTATTTCTCTAAAATAACCATTCTTAGCTTCCAGAAGAGAACTTCCAGATTTTCATCTAAATAAATACACACAGATGTCAGCCTAGGATGCTCTGACTGGAAGCAATTTCATTGTTTGAATGCTACAGTCCCGGCTTGTTATCTCAAAAGAGATGGCTGGAATGGGTCCATTATAACCCATGTTCATGCAATTGGTGTTAGAAATTAATGCCATCTGGAAGAGGAAGTATTCTTGTTGACTATCTTGTTTACAGTTGATGAACTGAATGCACTGAGAGCTGTTCTAGTATATCCCACCCTGGCAGATGCTATTCCAGGAAGAAGAAAAGGTTGTGTTCCTGAATAGCTTTAGCTGCTTTACTTTATGCTGATGTAAATCCACTTTGATACTGGTATTTCTGATTCTTATTAAGTGAGAGCAGCATCAGGCCCAAGGAGAGACCTACAAGGGTCGACTCACTTCTGCTCTACAAGTGCCTGTTCTTTCCACTGACTATAATCTAGTGCAGGTAGCAAGCGATGTGAGAATCCCTCAGCAAGTACCTTATTTGCTCGACTTGGCAAACTCAGTACTGTGTCTCCTGCCTGCCAGATCGCTGGGGTAGCACACTCATCACCAGGTCATTTGAAGGGGAAAGATGGATAATACTCTGTCCCAACCTGGTGGGAGCATTGAGAGGTAGTGGGTGACCGGGGGAAGTGCTTTATGTTCACCTGCATCCCAGTGCATGTACCAGAACCGTGCTTTGGAAGATGCTGGCACACGAGGGGGGATCCTCATTATTTGAATACTGAACAGCTGCCGCTTTTTGCAGATTGCCATCTACGGTAAAAACTTCTGCACCTCGGCGAAGGAAGCGTTCTTTCTGCTCATGCGGAACGTGGTGAGGTAAGGGGCCACCCTCCAGGACTTGGAATGTCAGGATTTCCTGCTGTCACGCTCTGAAGACAGACTTCTGTCCTCTCCCATTATTGGAAGATGCTTCTGTCCTCAGACATGGCCAGCAGGCTCTCCAGCACAGCAACCTGTGCAAAGCTGATGGAATCCAACAGTTTTGTTGTGATTTGCTCTTTCAAATTCATAAGCATCCAGTATAGATTCCTCCAAGGAACCAATGGAGCCCTTGATAGGAGACCTGCAGATATACAGGAATGGGGTGCTCATCATCTGCCATATGTGTGTTTCTTGAGCTTTGGCCCACTCACTGTCTGTGAAAAAGGAAAGCAGAATCTTCAGAGTGAACCAGAAAGCTTATGGGGTGTCAGGGAGTGGAAGAAAAGAAGAGAGTACTTTGCTTTCCAGACCAGTATCTGTAACATACCCACATATCCCCTAGTGCTGGGAACTCCCCTGGCCCTTTTCCCTACTGTGAAGACTGCTGCCAAGCTCCCTGTTCTCATCAGTACTTTTCCTCATCGCTCCCGGCTCTTCCTGTACTACTGTGAGATCAGAAAATAGTGGAAGAATAACTTAGGGGCAGGTAGTGTTGATACAATAGCAGGCAGCCTGATTGCCAGGCAAGAGACACAATAAAACTGGTTAGGTGATTCAAATTAAGTGAAGGACTGAGAGGTGGAGATGAATGGAGAGGGAGGCTGAAATAGGAAAATGAAAATGATGCTTAAGAAACTAGGGTGAAGAATTGGAGATGGGAGAATGGAGTGCATTCACTCCATTACCCCACAGTAATAGTGGCACGGGGTGCCCACGCTTGTGCAGTAAGGCAGAGAAGCTGCCTTCATGTGCTTTCCTAACATCACCTCACTCCCGTTTGTGGTTTTGCTCTTAATCATTAAAGCAATAGCTAAAAGCCAGGCATGTACTTTTCATTGTTTCAAACTGAGATGTTTTTGTCTTGTGTATATTGCTAATTCTGAATTCTGACAGGTTAATGATGATTTAATCTCTTTAATATTCCTTAATGTTCATCTTTCATAGTAGTCAGTGCTGTGCATTACCATATCCATAGCCTTCAGGCTGATGATACAAAGCTCATTTTCCATCCCATTATTTACCTGCAGTTTCTGGTAAGACAGGCTTGAAGTATTTCGAGCAGGAGCTCCCTGCTGTTGCTTTCAGTGAGGGCTGCAGATTTACTGTCAGTTCTGCTGTCTACCTTAATTCATCTTTCTGCTTTGAGGCCTCCTGCCTTCAGTGTTGTACCATATCTTAAAATAGTGGATTTGGCATGGTATGGGGTTGTGAAATGTGGCCAGATGGGACAAAGTAAGAAGAAGACCTACAAGCATTGCTCTCTTTTTTCGGTGTCTATTTTGCCTCTTCTAGCCTGGTTTATCTGTGACCCTAGAAGAAAGGCTGAAATAAACATAATTTGATGTTTTGTTTTGTTTTTTATCAAGAGCAGTGAATGGTCTTCAACTGCAGAATCAATATTGCTGTATTAACTCACCAAGAGGCTCAGTGCTGCTTTGCTTCCTAGGATCAGGCTGTGACAAAGCCCATCTCAGTGTTGCATTTCTGCATGGTTGTATTGTCAGCCCATGAAACCAGCAGAAGGCACCTTCTTGGTCATGTTTGTCAATTATCTGTAGATAAACTATAGATTTAAGGAGAAATAATACAAGTGTCTGGATGGTGATTGTGGGTCATTTGTTCTTTGCTGACAGAGTTGCAGTTCTGGACAAAGTTACAGACTTCCTTTTATTCCTGGGGAAAATCCTCGTTGCTGGTGGTGTAGGTAAGCTAATGGTTTCTTTCCAACATTCTGTGTTCTGGTACCTACAAGCACACCATGTTCATATGTGCTTAGTTAACAGCTGGAGGTTCTCATGGGTCTTACCAATTTGGAAGCTTTCCGATGTTTGTGGGGTTTACAGGATTGAACTAAAATGATTCTTTTCTTTTCCCCCCCTCTCCCTCTGCCCCGTGTGCTGTTAGGAGCATCTTTTCCATAACTGGAGGAAGTGGGGCAGGTCTGCAGGAAATGGGCCTGAAGCTCTTCTGTATTCAAACTCATTATAGAATCATAGAACAGTTAGGGTTGGAAGGGACCTTAAGATCATCCAGTTCCAACCCTCCTGCCATGAGCAAGAACACCTCACACTAAACCTTTATAGCTGTAAGCTATAAAGGGATGTCTTAATTATCAGTAAATATAAAAATATGTTATTCATGCTTTTCTGCAACAGAAAAGGGATTTTATTTCTTAAATGGAACACTCTCAGAAATGGGGTTGACATGTTCCCTCACCGCGTTTACAACTGTCACAGCTGCTTCAGTCATTAGTTTACAAATAACCACATTTTGTATTCTGTATACTAAAAAAGAAAAAATACTAACAAAGTCTGTTTTAATCAAAAACTGAAAATTAGTCCAAAGAGCAGGTCTGAGCTACTTTGTCATTGCTCTAGCCTGACTTTCAGCTGGGGTAGCAAATTTGATTTGAAACATGTTCTCCAAAATGTAAGCCATGGGATAGTGAAATTAATTAGTGCCTTTGTCGTCTTCAAGAATAAACTCTTTGGGTGGTCTCTGTTACAGGTACATTGGTCTGTTCTAAACCTCTCGTGCTTATCACTAACACTGCTGTTTCCCCATTTAATCTGAAGTAGCTCAGTATTTCTTCAAGCAGTAAAAGTTAAAGCAGCCAATTTTTCCTCAGTCTTTTTTATTTTACAAAAGATCCACCCATTGGCCCTTGTTATCCCATGTCATCGCCTTGTTTATCATCATGTATTAATTATGCTATTAAATCCAGTAGAATGATAAAACAATTCATTAAAATCTCTCTGGGCCCATGAATATCTTTATGGTAATTGATTCATTTACATATCTCTTCTGTCAGAATGCAGATCCAGGAGATAATTGGTGTTGAGGAATTTACTGGTTGCAAGCTCGTATTTAAACCCACCTTGGTTCTGGTGTCTGTTTTATCTCATCCACTCTTTAGGCTTAGAAAATCAGAGTCAGTACAGGAATCAGTGACCTTTTCTGCTTCTTGCAGGTGTTCTTGCGTTCTTTTTCTTCACACAGAAGATACCAGTCATTGCACAGGAAGCACCAGCGTTAAATTACTACTGGGTACCATTGTTGGTAAGGAAACTACCTACTCTCCCTGACCATTGAGAACAATTTGAAGTGTCCAGACTACTCGGGGAATAGTCTCGTAGTAGCTCCTGTTGTCACCCTCTCAGTGGCATACTGTCCACTGAGGTGAGCATTGAGCTGCAAAGGCTGGTGGTGAGGCACCAATGTCAGTGTGACTTCTAGTGGAAGGGACTTGTGATGCATCTCTTTCTCCTTTTGTAGCCACACTAGGCTCTGGGCCATCTCCAGGATGAGGGTTCTTTAGAATAAACTTGCAGGAGTTCAGAATATTCTTGGCATATATTCTCTTTGGGGATAGCAATGGCTGCAGTTTGGCAGCTGGAAAGCCAGCAGCTACTGCATGTTAGAATATAGTGTCTTGAGCCTGTGATCCCTTTCTGCAGAAGTAGTGACCTTTGGTAGAATTACAGTGGTGCCATTAAATCTTCCTAAATATGCTTAGCAGACTAGGCTTCTGACTTGTGTTACCACTGCCACACTGATGCTAAACTGAATTTGAGGGTTTATTGTGTTGGGTTTTTTTGTAGACAGTCATTATTGGCTCCTACCTAGTTGCACACGGGTTCTTCAGCGTCTATGCAATGTGTGTTGACACGCTTTTCCTCTGCTTTTGTAAGTACCATGGTTTCTTTCACTAATACCTGCAGGTGACAGGAAGAGTAGAAAACCACCTTATCCATTCCTTACAGAATTCTGGTGACATGCTATCAGACTGTGAAAAACAAACTGCTTTTCAGACTGGCTCCTTGATGTGCAGAAGTGTTTCAGTGTTCAGTTTTAATTAGTTTAAGTAATGGAAGGTAGCTGTCTGGCTCTTGGGGATATCTGGCTTTTGTTTTTCAGTCGTTCCGTAACTTTCATTAACGGGTTTTTTCTGGGTGCTTTGTAAAGAGCCCTGTACAGAAATGATTTACTTAAACCTTTTGTCAATAACAAAATTATTCTTTGGTATACATGTTTATAGAATCATAGAATAGTTAGGGTATATATGTTTCTTTTAACTTAACAGCCCTGAACAAAGTATTATGCTAAAATGTCTTCAAATTTGTGTAAAATACCATTTAACAAACTATCTGTCCCTTGGACCCACCAGTGGCAAGCCATCTTGGGCACTCTCAAAGGAACTGCTGCTGTTCAGTGTGTCCAGTCAGATAATACTGAAGTCACAAAAAAAATCTGTCTCAGATTAGGACGTGACTATAAGAAGAGGATGTACTTATTCCAAAATACATTCAATTTCCTAGATTTATAGAATTAAAGAAACAAAGATATAATTTTCCTATAATCAAAGTCATTCTGGTTGAAGTTGCATGGTAGTGATTGCTCTTGCAACTGGTGAATTACTTGATAATGCTAAGGTGATACTGATCCCCTTAGCATTAGTCATAGGCTTGACTATAGTCATAGGCTTAATCTAGCACATGCATAGTGGATCACTGAGGCACGGTAAACATGGCAATACTGATCCTCCTTTTACAATAGCATAAAGTCTTTCTTTCCTTTAAACACTCACCTTCCTAACCTTGCTTCCCAAGGAACTAAGGTTAGCAGTGATTCTGGAAATACTGGGTGACCAAAGAATCACAGGAACAAAATGAGTCAGAAAACGGAATGTTAATGTCTAGTTGAGAGCTATTTATCTTACGGACTTTGGTTCTAAACAAACATAATCACAGGCAGACATAGGACTAATAACACTCCATAAGTAAGTTACTACTGTTATTTAGAGTGAAATGGAAATGGATCAAACTAATTAAATGTATTTTTTGGTGCACTCAAATATTAGGAGTTTTCTTTTTAATTCATTCCAGAGCCGCAGGGTATATACTGCCTTGGAGATACCTGAAGATTTGCTTCCTCTAACCTCTTTGCCCAGCCCTTATATGTAGTGCTCTCTCTCTGGCCCCAGCAGGGTTGCACTTGCAATGACTGTGCTTCCCTGCACACTCCCTCCAGATTGCTCATCAGTGTGAAATAGTTCACTGGTCTGTGACTACTGAGTGGCACAATCACTGGGCTGAACCCAGTTTAGTCATGGCCTTCTTCCTTTCCCTGGGGGAAGAAAAGCAGTATGTCTGCCTCATTATTTAAAATTCATATTCTGGTTTGCTTCCTGTGCAGTAATTCAGTAATGGTAGCCGGAGATCATATAGAATTTTGTGCACTTGTGGCATCAGGTTTTCAGAAGAACTTTATCTTAGGTAGTGAGAAAGGGTCCAGTTTTAAGAAGTGCTTAGATCCTCAGCTCTCGCTGGGGCAAAATTTTAAGCCAGAAATGCCAGGCTTCTGTGGAGGCATAAATGTTTCAGAGAATTCCCACCTATACTGCCAAACCAAAGACTGGGGAATAAACTGCATATATTGCTGTCATTTAAAAATGGCTAGATGCTTGCATCTCTGCTTTGTGTAAAACCTCTTCTGGTTTGAGCAAATAGAAATTTGGTAGTGTCCTTTGTCAACAGTACAGCTGAACTGCCTTGACTGAGACTGGTTTTAATATTGGGTCTTCTTCTGCTCTCTCTTTTCTTCAATTCTGGATGTGTGTGTGGTTGAACTGCTGTCTGCTCTTCTGGCTGCTTTTGCTGTGTAAATTCAGGTGAAGACCTGGAAAGAAATGATGGATCTACAGCAAAGCCCTACTTCATGTCAGCTAGCCTTCACCGAATTCTAGGGAAGAAGGAGCTAAGCCCTAAGAAGGCAGCGGGATAACATACACTAAACTGCAACATCAAAACAGTGTCACTTTTAAGCAAAACTTGTATAAAGTAGGCAAAAGTAAAAACTGTAAATGATGCTTCTGGTTAATGGGTGATTCTTTTTTCCTTTTGCTTATATCTAAAAAAAACGAGCAACCTTGGTAACATTTAACTAGTTTAAGTGCTTAAACTAACATCTGTGAAAACAGGCCACGTTTTAGTTTATAGAGTGCCTATGAGAAGGAAAATGTAAATTTCAAGCTTTTTTAAGTCTATAATGATGTTTTAATAACTTTTGTAACACAAGTTGCTGCCTTAGATGACAGCAGTTTTGATAACGTTTCTTTTTGTAAGTGTATATTTGTAAGAGAAATTCAGGCAATTTTTTGAAAGCACTAACATAACCTAATCAGCCATAAAAGATTGTTTGAGACTCTCTAGTTACCTAGGAGATGGTACTAAATTTGTAAATATGGTGCTATGATTGTATTTTTTTGTACGAGCTGGTTCACAGCTATTTAAACTGTGATTATACATGCATTAATGATTCCCTACACTGAAAAATGTAGTGATATTTTAATCACATCCACATCTGCGTCTTTTATGAAATGGTGGTACCCTGCAGGTCCCAAAGAAGGTGGTCAGAGAAGACTATACCTGGTCCTGCTTAAAGTGAGGTTTTCTGTGAGTTGTGCTTGAAAGACGATTTAATCAAGAGAAGGTCCCACTGCACTCAATTTGTGGTTTCACAAAAGAAGTTTCATCTGGTACAAGATGGTGAATGTATCGTTTTTAGCTGATGCGTGAGAGAGATGCACTTAATATCCCCTATCTCTGATTGTGTTCTGCGTTATAAGGAGCTGAGTTGCACTGAAAGGAAAACCAAATGCAGTCTTTTTTAACTTGGAAGAAAGCCTTGGCTGCAGTTGTGAAAGGAATTCTGTTGCCACTGCCTAGCTCAGAAGGGCTCCTTAATAAGACATTGCAGTGACCGTGCGTGTCCTGAGGGCCAGGCCTGCTCCTTCAGCAGGTCTCCGGGCTCTCAGGTGCTCACACAGAAATGTGTTAAAACATTGAACTCAATTATTCTCATGATGCAGCATGAATTACTTAGATACTGAAACATGCTCCAAAAGATTTAGTTTGCTTTTTGATTATTAAATTTGCCCGGTCATTAGAACAATATCCAGTGGTAGAAAGCACATTAATATTCTGTTCCATTTAATGACCCTCCCATTAGTAGAAGTGTCACTGGGGTTAGTAGCAGCTCTGCTCATGGAAGAAGTCTTACACTGGAGTGCTTCTCAAGTCCTTTATTGCCATGAGCTGAGCTGAAAAGGTTTTCTTTTATTGGTCTCATGGGTGCCCAAGGACCCAGCCACACCGATCCTGCCCCTAGTTTTCATGGATTCCACCACAGTGGGTAAGATATTCCATTACTGTCTGCTTGCTGCAGTGGCATGTGCCATGCCTCTGCCAGACCTCTTACAGAAGTTCAACACTTGACATACTTTCCTAGCCCCAGGAGTCAGTTGGTCTCACAAAGGGAAAGGCAAATTCTTTTCCAGATGATTTGAATGCAAATTTCTGGGGAAACTTTCCTGACAATCCACATCCCAAAGTGATTTTGCTCTCTAACAACTCATGGCTCCAGTTCATGATAACTGTAAGCACTAGAAGCAGAAATACTGCTGATGTGGCCGGTGTGGGGTCCTGCTGATGCATGGTGGGTACCACCCCTGTGCTGCTGGCACGCGCACAGCAGGGTCTCAAAACCTGGTGAGCTGATGCACAAGCACAGGGTACTCACATGCATTCCCTGTGATTGGGTTGGCACTGCAGCACTTTCCCTGGAGCAGAAATGAGGGGTCTGGTTTAGGACTCAAGTAATGTAAAGGTGTACAGTTTCAAATGGAACTGCTGGTTGTGGGCACCTTCAGATTTTGAGAACCCCTCTTAGCCTAGAGTAAACCTGACTTTTGGAAAGGGCTGAAGAACCTGCCTTCAGAAAAACACAGGCTTCCAACTATGAAGTTTTGCATCATCATCATCATCATTCCTTTCTCCTTATGTGCATGGTGTTGAATATCCAACCCACACACACACACACACTTTCTAATCTCTTCTGAGAATGCAGTCAGTAGCTTTCTGGGGTCTGTGTCACCATTCTGTGATCGAAGGAGCGGCTGGTGTGATCACAGCCTGTCTGCTCAACCTTTCTTTTGAATTTTATTTTTTCCATAGCGCTGAGTGGTTAGTTTGCATTAAGGAATCTATATTTCTATTGGACCTGAGTGTCTTACTGGGAGCTCAGCTGAAAAAGCGTGTTTCTGAACACAGTGTGGTTTTTTATCATATGAATGTAACCATAGAGTTTATTAGGAATAAACCATAATAGACATAGTAGACAGTCATTTGACTAGAAGACTTTTGTAACAAGCCTATGCATTTACTAAAAGAATTTCTAAAAGTGAAAGTTTTAAATTGTATTATTATTTATATACAGTAAATATATATATGTATAAATTTGCTTCACTCACTATTTTGTGAAATCATTTAGAATGTGATCATCATTTCTGAGAAAACTTAAAAGCCATTTTCTTAATGATATAATTATGAGAACTGTGACAGTATAAAGCAATACCATGTAGATTTTGTAATCAGTAGATTCAATAAATAAATCAGAATGATTTAATACTAAGATTGGCTTTAAAAAATAAATTGCTGTTAATGAATTAAGTAGAAATTAATGCAAGTAATTACATGGGAAAGAATAACATAAAATATTTTAAGACTAACTTATTATAATGGTTCCTAGCTCATCCTGTGTGCCAGAGTCTGCAGCCTTGCACCACAGAGGAGGTCCTAGTGGTGACATTCATGGATCTGCACATGTCCTTTGTTGCTTTATTTAGTGTAAAATTGAAAATTCCATCCCTCACTTCAGAGAGTGGAATCTGTAGTAGCTGTGTCTGTAACACGGTGAATTATGTCCTGTGTGCTTTGCTCTGAGCCCATGGGAGTTGGTGACAATGTGCCCACCCATCCCATAAGGCACAGCCCTGTGGCACACGTGGCAGATGTGACAGACGTGGCACACGCTGGTGGGCGTCTGGTGCTGACAGTGCAAGAGAGGAGGTGATGCTGGGACCAAATATGTGGCAGAATCCCATTGTGCTGCTGCTGGCAAAGGGCTTGGCAGGTTCTGGTCCTTCCCGGCCCCAGGAGAAGCTTTGGGAAGGCAGAAAGCCCCATTTATGGACCCCATGAGCAAGCAGAACATAGAAACCAAGAGACAGTAGAAAGCACCTGCTATCACATCCCCGTAGTCATGTTTGGTTTAGTTCTGGTTGGGTTCATTGTGCCTCCCTAGGGTATATTAATGGATGGCTTTCATTTACACGTTTTATACCAAAGGTTTAATATCAAGCCTTCAAATTTTGTAAAAAAGGGGAAAAACCAGAAAAAAAAAAAGTAACCCCAGAAACAAAACAAAGAAATGAGAAAGATGACATCGTTTCTTATGCTGAGGTGTTTTTTAACAAGTGGTATGCAGCAGCAGATTCTCGGGTGTCCCAAGGATGCTGAATGGTCTCTTGGACGCTACTGTTTAGAAGGATGAGATACTGTAAAGTTGCATGTTCTGCTGTAGAACAGAAAACAGATTTTGGCAGGTGCAGTGTCAAGCTGGTTCTGGACAGTCAGTAAGTGTTCTTCTGCAAACGGTTGTCAGAGGAGATGGGGAAGAACAGCCTGGCTCTCCTGGGTGACGTGTAATGTCTGTCAGTCTCCTTTGGGCCTCTTGCTCAGCCTGGACAGCTGTGTCGTCTCAAAGTGCCTTACAGGCTGTTACTTCACCTGCCTTCTATTCTGAAGTTTATTCGCACCATGTAGACTACAGAACAGGAAAGGATTGGTAGGGAAAGGCGTGCTCTCCTTATATCCAATTAACTGATACGCAGTGAGCTATGGGAGAGCTGTTGGTTGTGCCTGGCTGCGGGATGCAGCTCCTGCAGTGTGGTGAAGACACGGACTGTGTGGTCCATGAGGAAACCCGTCATGGCCATGGTCAAATAATCCAATGAAACCAATGCAAGGTGTTCCGTTTTCAGTAGTACAGTCGTTTATAGCTTTAATTTATGGCATGGTGAACTCCTGAGCTGGGACCAGCGGTTCTGCTTTGAATTCCAGCGCCCATACCATTGTACCTGTTGCTGCGGGGAGAGCTGGGCTCGAGTACTGAGAGCAGGAGGGGAGAAGCCGATGCATCATCCATCCTCCACATTGCGCCTGACCATTTTCTATTCTAGAAATGTTTATAAATTATGCTAAATTTTTAAACTTTTGATACAGGTGATGATTTTGAGGTGATGTTAATTTGTACTGCGCTGTGATCCAATTGAAAAGAGAACTGTTTATTCATGTTCCAGTAACACTGGTGCTACTGATACTGTCTGTTACTCTGCTGCAGAGCATCCACATGTATTTCTCCCAAACACCGGCTTGTAAAACCACGGAAAAGGCTGTTTAAGGAGCGGGACGGAGGTCACTGTCTCGTTGATGTGGTTGTTAAATTGTCACCTTGACAAAACCAAACTGACAAGAGCACGACAGTTTGAGCTCTAAACGCTGTTGCTTCTGCTGTGGAGAAACGGGCCTGCGCTGCTGCAGTACCTTTGCTGACAGGAGCGTGTCCCTTTGTTGTTCACTGTTCTCAGCTCTTGGGGATTGTTCTAATAAAGGTTTGGATACAAACACGCGTCCCTCTGTGCTGCCGGGGACCCGCGGGCGGGCGCTGCCGGGGACCCGCGGGCGGGCGCTGCCGGGGACCGGGCTGGAGGCGGAGGGGCCGGGGCGGGCGCGGATCAGGTCGGTAGAGCCGGGCCAGGCGGTTCAGTGCCGCTGCCCGTGCCCGCAGCGAAGGCCCCGCTCTGCGGGTGTGGGAACGGGGCTGGCGGGAGGGTTAGGGTTAGGGGGAGGGCTCTGCTCGGTCCGGGTCGTTACGGGGCTGCCGGGGTCTGTTTGAGCCGTGCAGTAACAGAACACGGCGGAGGGCGGGAACCCCTTCTGAGACCTCCTCGCGCCAGAGCAGGGGCGTTTTGAATGAGCCGCAGAGCCCCAGCCTGGTTTGGGTTGAAGGGACCTTGAAGCTCCTCCAGCTCCAAGCCCTGCCGCGGGCAGGGACCCCTTCCACTGGAGCAGCTTGCTCCAAGCCCCTGTGTCCAACCTGGCCATAGAAATCTCTTTTTGGGTTTCGGAAACTCACCCCTTTCCCCCTTGTGTTCGTGTGAGCACAACGGAACTGCTGTTGCAACACCACGGGCTGACCTCACATGCTTCTCTGGCAGGGGACATGCTGCTGGTGGTGTTGCCATCACAGATGGTGCTGTAGAAGGCTGGAGGCCAGGTCCTTCTGTAACAAGTAGGGAAATAAAAGCAGGAGCTACCTGCAGCATGTGGGTCTGGCAGATGGAGAAAACCCACACCGAACCAACAACCCCCAGAACCCCAAAACCAAACAACAGCCACCAACCAAACCCAGTGCAAAAGCTTCTCAGCGGGGAGATCCATCTCTGCAAAGGGAGCCCCAGGGCAGTTATCTGGAGGCAGGACAAAGGCAGTATTTGGGCTGGAGGTCAGCAGCTAAGGCATTCGGTGTAAGTTGTTGAATGTGTGGGAGCCCTGCTTGAGAGGATGCTCCTGGCATCCGGCAGTGGTTGCAGTGAAACCTGCAGGTAATGTTCTTGTCCCAGCACAGAAAGGCTGATGCTGCCGCTGTCAGCTGGGCAAAACGGCTCAGCCTGGAGGGTTTAGATGCGGGCAAGGCTGGTCCAAGCTGAACACTGGAAGGTGAACGGTAATTGGCATCTTCAGAGGGATACTGGCTTTGTTTTACAGTGAGGCTGATGGAGGCCATGCCACCAGGAAGAGGCAGAAGTCTGGCAGAGAGCAGATGCTTGGAAGAGCTAAAAGGTGCTGCAGTTCTACAGCACATTTCATGAAAGCACTTCTTTCTTCTTCCTTTCTTTTCACATTTGATCAGACACAGATTTGGCCCATGCCGCCTGCGTGCTTTTGTTCTGTAGAGCACCACTGGAAAGCTCAGTCCTGACCATGACAATAAGCAACAGTAATAGCAAAGCACTGCTCATGTTAAAGCACAGCATCAGGGGTTGAATTCAGGGGTGATGTGAGGCCTTTCCAAATCTCTCATTGTGTACCCAGATACTGGAAGAGACGTTTGTAATATAGAAGTTATTGTAAGGGGATTTTGGAGCATAGAGAACCTTTACCATGTGTCTCATATGTACATAGTTATTTTAATTAAATGTGGATTATTTTTTTAAGCTACATCAGTATCTGCTCTTAACACACATGGCCTGTTGGAACTGACTGCCGCTATTCATTATATTGTTCTTCAGAACGTCAGGCTTACTAGCAAAATTCCTTTCTTGCCTCCTTTTAAGTATGTTTTCAGACTGATGTGTTTTATATCTCACATGGTTTTCCTGCCATTCCTATTACTTTTAAATCTAACACTTGGCTGCATGCCATAGAACCTTTAATCCAGCCCCAGGTGAGTTCTGGGGAGGAGAGGACACCTTGCATCCCACATGGTGCTGCAGTGGTGCTGGGACAGAGCAGTGGTGTGCCCTGTCTGAAGAAGGAGGCTATGAGGTAACTGATCTGCACTAGTGAAACAGACCCTGGCCGTAAATACAGGATGAAGATGTTTCTGCTTGTGTGTGCGGGTTTGATGTGTACTGCTGGCTGTGTCCTTGCTGCTTCACTTTGCAGATGAACGTTGCTGTCGGTGCATTCTCTCCTGGGACCTGGCATGCTGCTCTGCAGATCCGCACATCTGCAGATGGCTTGGGGAGGGAAAGGAAGGGATTGTTTTATACAGAGCTTCAGAATGCAGTTTCTGGTTGCCATCACTTTCAACACATCTGACCGACTCAATTTCCTGTCTTGAATCAACTTTCATTTCATTAAGTCCCAAGTTTTCATTTCTGTTGGTTGTCTGGGCGAGATATTTTCATTCTGGAGCCTGAAAGAGCCCAAGTTTGGAAAGGAATCAGTGTAGTCTCAGGAGAAGGCTACGTGCTCACATGCTTAATCTGCTCCAAATGATCATGTCAAAAGTGGGGTTTGCAGTTTGGTCTTATTTCTTTTCTGTTTCGTTAGTTTGTGCAGTTCCAGTTCCTTGAGCAATACGAAGTGCTTGAAGAGCACCATCCCACTGGTATGGTTAACTCATGGTTAATCACAGTCTAACACTCAGCTGTAGTGGTTTGGGGTCACTGGAGCTTTAACAAGTCAATGTTATATGTTTGACTTTAATATTTAGTGGCTTTTGTGTCCAGTGGTGGCCACTCTTCCTGAACTGATGTCATGACCAGAAACATGTAACTCAATGTGCAGAATGTTTTAGCATCCTCGCCCACTGCCAAGGTGCCTGTACAAATTCCTGCAGAGACACTGAAGATCAGGATGTGTATTGAATGGTAACACTTCTCTGAGTTAAACTGTGCATAACATACATGCACGTGTTGTTTTGTGTTTTAAAATCGTATTTGGGGTAAGTGCCATGTATCCATGGATCCATGTCACAGGAATTTCTGCTGATTGTTTCTGAAAGTAGTAAAAAAGGTGGTTGTCAGTTGTTCCCGCGTTCAGTGAATTACAGTTCACAGCCTATTTGAATGATACTTTTACAGTTAGCTGTCTCAGATAACCTGCTAGCTCCCATAAAAACCCAAGCATTCCCTTGTGCGATTTTTCTCTGTGGAGTAGCTGTCTTTCAAATGCAATACCTTATTTTTAAGACAAGGAAATGTGTAACTTTTATCTGCCAGTGCCCTGTTACTTGTTCTAAGTTCCCTGTGTTCCAGCAATGAACTTTATTTGCAGGAGGTCCGGATCAGGAGACAGCCTTCTCCCGTGAGGTCAGCTTGGGATGGCCGCTGTTGTAGGATATCACTGGGGGGCAGGAGGGCTTTAAGAGATAATTCCAAATGGGAACCCCGCAGGCCAGGAATGTCGGGGAGAGCTGACGCAGAGCCGTGTGTGCCCAGCAGGGTGAAGCTGGCGGTGAGCGGGGTGTGGAGGGTTGTGCGAGGGGAGGAATGTGCAGTTCTCAGGCAGAGCAGGAAGGTGCGAGGTCTTTTCACAGGATTTCTGTTCATTTGCTGCTTGTTTGTGTGGGGAAAAGAGAAACTCGCGAGAGCAGAAGAGCAAAGATGAGCACTGGAAGGGAGACAAATGATGGATGGAGAGTCAAACGCTTGATTGCGGTGAGGCCACCGGTGCTGCTGCCCCTGGTGATGATGAGATGCTGTAGACCTCATGGGTCTCACATCACACTTCAAGAGTCAGTTCTTACTGCATTGTTCTATTTTTTAACCTAAGGGCTGCACAGCTATGGGGAACAGATGAAGTGAGCACGCTTTAAAGCACAAACCAAATGGAAAGAGAAAACTCACACATATAAAATGCTTTTTAAAGCATTTTTTGAAGAAAGACTGGTCTGAGCTATACCCTGAATTATTTTTTTCCCTGATGATAGATTTTACAATGGTCAATACCTGTTTGCTGGTACATCCTGGTACAGTCCCTTCTGAGGATGTAAATACCCTCTTACAGCAGTGATGTGCTGATTAGCTTTTTGTCATCTTAATGTCTGCATGAATAATTGCTTCCACATAAGAACATTATGTACTGAGATCAGAGCAGTCACCATGGAGCGCAGCTGTGCTGGAGCAGGTAGCACAACACAAAGAGGCAAAGTCTTTGTTCTGTTGGGTGCTTCAAAAGCAAGTTCCCAGAAGTTGCTTTTTTGCACACAGAGAAGTCACCAAAACCTTCTGCACATTTCTATTAATATAAAATGGGAAAGAAAATGAATGGGAGCAGGAAAATGTGCATCTTTATAGAGCAGTGTTTAAAGTGGACTTTGTGGGATTTGGGGGGGAGACCTTTTTCTTGCAGAAGTAGTACTGTCTCCTCATTTGTTTTGTTCTGGTTTGAGCCACTTTATCAAGGTTGCTCTCTACAGATTTTTTTTTCCCACTGCTTGCTTTGCTGAGTTCAGGCCTTTCAAACTGAGAGAGCAGAACACTCGCTGACCAGGATACTTGCAGAGGAAGCCCAGGGGATGTGACTGGTCTGCAGGCTCCCTGACATAGCTTAGGGAGTATTATTTTTCTCCCCTAGCCCTGGTCCTCCTCCTGAAGTAAGCTGCAATTCTCTCATGCTGGAAGTACCTCTCATATCAGTAGACTGACTATGGGTGTCCTCATCAGGTTGATCTAGAGTTTCTAATGAGAAGGGAGGGAGAGACAGTCTGTGATGCTCCAGCAGCCTGGTGAGAGAAAGCTGCTAAAGCTGAGACAACTTCTGTTGTGTCCCCTCATTTGATGACAGTGAGACAGCAGGTCAGGTGTCAGCACTGATTCTAAAATCACTGTCATATCTTTCATCTCAGGGGAGTATATCTGGAAAATAGAGGGCACAGTGCGCAGACTTATGTTGCTAGCAAAAAACCTAACTGCCAGACACTTCATCCCTCAAATCCAGGATGTTCTGAATAGACAAAGAATGGATTTTTGTTCTAGAGCCAGTTTACACTTGAAACCCCCTGACCTTACAACCCTTACTGCTCCTCAGAAGCTGTATGGCTGGGCTGGACTCGCAGGCACGTTAACAAATATGTGGTCTCCTTGGTGCACCTCTGGGGAAGAGCACGTATTGTGCTTCCAGATGATGTCCTTACACACCGAGCTCTGTTTGTAAAATGCTTAGAAACTATATGGACACTATTGGAGCAGCTTAGATCAAAGAATTAAGCCCTTGAGCTTCTAAGCATGAGTTCAGAAAGAGAGTTACTGCCTTTGTTGTGAACACTGGTGTTTTGGATGCCTGTGGTTTTGTAACAATGCCTTAAAAAGCATGAGAGAATTAAGCACGGTCTCAGGAGGGATATCCAACACTTCTCTCAAACAGCGAAGATGTCACATACCTTCTTAATGTCCCCACTGAACTGTCAAAATACCAACTTGGAAAAAACACATCCGGGTAAAGGTGACTGCATCGGCATCCTGACTGGGCTAAGAAACAGCAGAGCAGTGTGGGACCACCTGTGTGCCCATCAACAGAACCGTGCTCTGTTTACCTTACACTTCATTCTGCCTGTGTAGGAGAAGAGGAAAACTTTTTTCTTAGCTGCGCTAGGCATTAGGTATGGAACAGCAATACTCAATGACATCTTCATGCAGGAGAGTTTGGATTTGTAGCCCTGAAAAAGCTGGGATTCGTATGTTCTGTAATCACCTCGTATTCTAGCTTACCATAATAATTTTTTGTCCGTAAGAAGGCTGAATGCTGCAGCAGAGCAGTGTAATGCAAAGTTAGCTTCTTTTTAGCATTGCTAAAGGTCTGGTGTGTGCTGACAGAGCAGGAAGTGTCCCAGTACCTCTGGCTGGTGGCAGTACAGCTCAGTGGGAATTGCTGTCAGCTGGAGAAGCCTCCTGTGTGACTGCAGCAGCCGTGGTGCTTCAGCTTAGTGCATGAGAGCAAATTCTTGGTAGTCCAGAAGCAAGGTATTGAGGCAGCTATGTCATAAACAGCAAATATAGTAAAACCGAGTGTTACATGTAGATAAAACTATTGGAAAAGCCAAATGAAACCACGGAAGAGCCTTTTTGCAAGAGATCAGTCCAGAGGCTAAATGGTTTCACTCTGTGTTGCTGCTGGCATCCATTCACATCGAGAGTCACCAGTGCTGGATTGTCATTACAGCACAACTGTACTGGGTTGCATCCAAATGCTCCTGCCCCTAGAAATATCAAACAGACTGTACATTCTGGGTCAGAGCAGTTTCCTGGACTGCTAGTTGGTTAGAGGACACGCTGATAAACCAGCTCAGTTCCTCTACTTGCCTTGGAAGGATCTCTGAGTCAAACCAGTCATCCAGAAACTGAGAGCAAAGCACCGTATCTCTTTCTACACCTAAAAATGAGCAGGGATATATTTATTTCAGCTGGTTCCTTGGGAATACTTACTTTGCTCTTCTCAGGAAGGAGCTGCAGAAGGGGAACATGAAGGAGAGAACGCCATGGAGGAGGATGCACTTGTACCAGGTAAGTTTGGTGTAGCTGACCAGGGAAGATGTTACACATTGAAAAGGCTGCACTGCTAAGATGTTAATTTTATTTTATGTTTCAATTCCTTGGCATCCATTTCATAAAAGAGCAGATTTTAAACTGTTTGGTTCTGGGAGTTTAAGTTTGCCTAAATCAGGATCAAGGATGGAATATAAAACCGCCAGCCCTAAAGAGAATGAGAAAGACCAAGTGTTGACAATGAGCCAGGTGGGGATAACGCTGGATGCCAGGGTGGAGAACAAATGCAGATCAACATTAAGGTTATTTTTTTCTTTTGGAGACTGCTCATGATGTGTAATTTCTTTAAAACAGAATGCAAAAAACATTTGGTAGGGGGTTATTTTAGCATATATGGAAGAGATAAGAATGACTCAGTAAGTCTTTTCTTTGGACTTCATTTTATAGAGTAAACTCCCACTGGAGAAAAAAACAACTCTCATACATTTGTGTTAAAGTTATTACTTTTTAAAAAAATTTATTTTATTTTTATTTAATTACTATTACCAGACCGACTGGGAAAAAATCTGTAAATAATCTTAAAGCAATGGTCTTGTGAGAAATGGACCTCCAGAGTTTGGGATTGTGTTGTTCTAAGTGACAATCCCAAACACACCCACTTTTCCAGATTTAGGTGGTTGGTGAAAGCACACAGTAAGTACCTGCAGCATTCCTGTTTCTTTTAACCACGAGGGACAGAGAGGCTGCATGAATGGACCTGGCTCCGAACGCGTTCTGGAGTCGGCGTTTCTTAACAGGGTGAGCATTAGTTACATCCTTACCTATAACTGAATCCTCTTACACCTTAAAGGAAAAACTATTCTGCTCAAAACCAGGGCAGCTACATAGAACAACAGGAGGTCACTCTGAAATGGATGTTAGAATTGCATTCCATTACTGTGCATTAAAACCAGGTAAAAAGTACTGCAGTAGGTACCCACTACCGTACCTTATTCTCTCATGTTCTACCCAAGAACACTTGAAAAAGGGTTATCGGATCGGTATGTTTTCATTTTTAAAAGAAACAGGAGAGTTACAGTGTGCAAACATACACTCCAGTGTAATTCGATTGATAAACAGCTTAGAGGCGGCCTGTGCTTTGTTGCTGATCTTGTACTATCTTTTTCTGTCCCTAGATGTCCCTGTGCTGGAGGCTCAGCCGCACAGACCTGAGCTGGGTTTTCTGGATGAACTCCACCGGTTCAGGAGTTTTCTGCTCTTTGTTTAAGCTAATGATAACTTTTGTTCCATTTTTTGAGAGCTCGTGCTTGTCGCGCTGGTAGGGACTCGTGTGGCAAGTCTGAGGGCTTCGGTTTCCATTGTAGAATGAGTCGGAGTTCAGAGTCAGCTGCCAACAACAGCGATGCGCAGAATGCAGTTGGCAGAGGTTAAATATTTGGACTTGCAAATGTTTCTCTGCTGCAGGCGCACACACTTTTCTCAGGAGCTGTCTAGGGAGTACGTGTGGAGGAGCTGCATGTTTGGAGTTCAAATGTGTGTTGCTGTAATGGTGAAAGCTACGGTGAAATCAGTGGTACAGAATCCAGTAAACCATTAGCCAGGGCTGGTTACGGGCGCTTCTGCACAGGGCCAGCAGAGTGGTGGCCTTTGTGGATCTTCTAACTTGGTATTCATGTCACTAGCGAAGAATGGGGGTGACCACCTCAGGGATTACAGCAGGTCACAGGTGGCTGGACAAAAAGCAGGAAGCAGAAGGCTTGCAACTTCCACTTTAATAATACATACATCCATCATAAACCAGCTGCCGTTCTGAACTAAAGAGAATCAAGTTTATCTGTTGGAGACTAGTGCGACTTCTGAATCAGTAATGATTTTAAGTGCAACTTAATTTAAAAGCAAGACAAGAAAAAGGGAGATAAAAGCACAGATTCTTGTGTCAAATATTTCTGGAAATAGCATCTTTTATGAAGAGACCGACCCTTGTATATCTATGTGACTACCCATCCTTTTTACATCACTAACCGTGCATGTCCTAAGGAGTGGTGTATTGCAAGATGGAAACACAGGGTTCAAGAAGGCAATGCCATATATCAGAGCTGAGCTGTAAAATTTCATAGGAGGGGCAGGGGGAAAGACAAGAGTCATCAGTCTCTTCAGAAATGAAAGCTATTCGTGACAGTTATCTATACTTATAAAAAAGAATTAATAAAGGTGGAAGTACAATAAGACCAACTTGCCTAAACTTTAAGCAACTCTTCAACTCTATATGTAGTCATAGAAGGGATGCAGAAAGTAGTTATGGTTACTATAAGGCAAATGTAGAAAACAGCTTCTGGCCAAAAAGCAAACTCATGACATCAGGCAGCATTAGCAAATGTCAGCAAGGGCAATGCGTACATCTATTAATAAATCTAACCAGAAGTGAGGCTAGTGCTGGCCTGTTACTGAGAGTCAGAATTATAGCCAGGGAACACCACAAGTCCAGACCAGACCCTCACCTGTGTCGGTTTTGACCTAAAAAAAAACCCAGATAAACAGAAAAGGAAATCTCTGGTCAGGTCCAATCCGATTGTCTCCTTGGAGAACTGAACCAGGCAGCAACCTCCCCACATCATTAACTCTTATTTCTGAGGGACACCAGGATAGATGCTGTAGGAATAGATTGCTTCTTCACTTTGCAAACTGATGTACTAGCAGCTTCTCATAATAAACAGAGATCCTTTAGAAGCTCTGTGGAGCATGCGCTAGGCAGGACACTTTTCATCTCTGTTTCTACCTCCTCCTCCAGCAGGTTGAATATAATACATTTTAAGTTTTATTTTACAGTGCAATTACTTGTTCCAACACATTACATGAGCCAGTCCCAACTTGCATTGGTTAGGTCAGGGAAGGAAGGGGAAGAGGAGTGGAAGTTGATAGCCAGCTTCCTCACAGGTCTTTTGAGACACAACTGTAACTTTTATAGTGATATTTCTTCCTTTGATAACCTCTTGATGCAAAATATGTTTTGGATCTTTAGTTCCATTATGGATTTCTTAAGATATGTAGCATTGAAACTATTAGCAAGTGTCATATGATCATCCTATAATGTAGGCTAAACACTTTGGCATCAGAGAACGTATTACAAAGTTCTCTGCAAAAGCATCTACAGAGCACTAGGCAGAGCTCCATATATTTCTCTGTACAAGATCCCTTAAGCAAGATGTTAAGATGCATTATTTCATACATCAATTTGAAATTGAACCTGTGCAGTCTAAAAGGCACTGACTGAGCATACTGCATATTCCTGCTGGAACTATAGCTTCATTCTCTTTCTGTGAAGAGAGCCCACTCATTTCCTCAGCACTGCAGTATCCAAGTTAGGCTTTAAACAGCAACAAGACCAGATCCTCCAATGGAGCTTCCCATTTTCTACTCTACACTTACAAATAGCTGCTCAGTCTTTCATAGCAGCAAATGAATTCTCCTGCTTCCTATTTTCATAGGGAAATGGGAAAATTGCTCCCTATTTACCTTAATCCTGCACTGAACAGAAGAGGGTTTCATAAATAAGACCAGACTTACTTTGTTTCAGGCTACTTAAAGCTGCTTAGTCCCCCAGAGTGAATAATCACTTTTCTTTAAAGGGGACTTGACACAAGGCAGGTTGCATTTTAAATTACCCAAATTAGCATTATTTAGCATTTAAGTGGTAAAACCTCAGCAGTAAGGTTGTCCTACTTGTATAACAGACCCAACAAATGGACAAAAACCAGTCTGTCTGCTGATACACATGCAGTTTTGTACCATACAGCTGCACGGAGCTAGCTTAGGTACTGAAAACAGCATACTGGATCCAGCATCCCACACAGAGTATTGCGCTAAGAAGTTGTTATGTACATTAGAATAAAATGCAAAGACAGTCAAGTTCCACAGCACCCTGTCTGTGGTGTTCTGCGAAACAACTGTGGCAGGATAATATCAGCCTAAACAAACCACTGTGTCAGTGCAAATACACTGCTTTTGCTAACTCAGATTAGCTCAGACATCTGCAAGCAGCACTTGAAACAGTGCCAACGTTTAAGTTATGGAACTTAAATAACTGTGAGCTTGAAGTTATGCTCTCAGAAGCCATTATCCTTCCGTGGTGGCAGGGAGACTACTGCCATTTCCACATTGAAATGGTTTCACCAGGACAGTTAAGAAGTTTCACAGAATAGAGACACTAACTCATAGCTCGGAGAGCATAACAGGACATGGACACACACACCTTCAAAGTACGATTTCCTTCTGAAGCAAGTAAACTTTAGGTGTGTAGATTTGATCTACCAGTCTTAAATCCTTGAAGGAAACTAGTCTGTGAAGACAAAAATCAGTGGAATTGCCAGTATGCACTAGCCTTTGTCCATGGAATCAGTGTACCAAAGCATGCTTTGCGATTGAGTCTTAGCACATGAACATTTAAAACACAGTAGACGTTCGTGCGCTTGATTGATTCCAGCCTCTGTTCTATGCAGTTTGACACAGGTCAGTTCAAATACCAAACTAGAATTTACTTTACAAATGCAGACTCTATGTATTGCATATTATGTACACAGGAGAAAAGCACTGAAGAAAGCAGAAGGTGACGTAGTAAAGATTCACTGTTAAAGCAGAGGAGAATTCAGGTTCTCCACTTGCTGCCTTGAATCATAGTTAAATGTCCTATATACATCCATCCTATACATCCACCATTTCCCTCACCGTGCAGCTGCACACCTGCAGGAGCAGCACTGGTTTCTGTATACTTACTTGAAAGATGTGTCTGGGGGTGTTTCAAGACCCATCTAAGCCCATTTAAAAAAAAAGGGATTTTTAAATCCCATTGGCACAGATATGAACACTCCTGAAAATCCAGTGTAGTGCACCTAAAGCGTACCAGGGACCTTCTCTTTAAATGGAAGATTCAAGTTCAGCACTTAGAGAGGGCCCCGGCGAAGCCACGGACACACAGCACCACTCTTGCTTGGCATGCTACAGCAGAAACTTTATTCAGTTCATTTGGAAAATATTTGCAACCAAAATTTATTTTTGTAAACTCACAGAAATAAGCTTTAACATAGAGGCTGTTACAACTCAAATACAGGTAATACTTTCAGCAATAACTTACAGATACAAACTAATGATAAACTACAATTTCACAGAGAATTGTAAACATTTTGCACAATTGTCAGTCCTTTCTTTTAGGCAAGGTGCTCTTTTGATGGCAAATAAATTAACACACACATAACTAGAGTGGACTACTTCCAGACAATACAAAAAGGTGTTGAATAAGGCTTGTAAACAATGTAATAGTTATTTATGCAGAATCCATAAAAGTGTCTTGCAGGCTAAATATACTTACATACCTGGGCAGCAAAACTGATCTTGAAAATGCTTTAGATGTTAAATAAAAAGTGAACATTAATATCTTTCCAATGGTACTTTTAATACTCGATAAATGACTTAAGGTTACACCCTTAATAGTTTATATCCCTGACAGAAAGGAGTTAGGTGTGACTTAGTGGCAGTTGTGTCATTGAGTGGGGTAGTAGAGGCTGGAGTCCAAGAGCTGTCGGAGAGTGAGCTACAAAACCAGAAATATTTACTGGTCAGCTTCAGGGGAGGTACAAAAAGATCACAAGCAAGTAATTCCCATTGGGCACAGACAGTCCTCTGGTCCCAAGCACTGCAGTGTGCTCGCTGTGTCCCAGCCCCGCATCCACGCACAGCCGACCTTACACCCCTGCTCTGGAGGGAAATAAGCTCAGGCGACACGTGCAGCTCGGAGCCCAGTTCCCCCCAGACCTTCACAGTCCTTCCTAATCACAAATACAAGCCAAAGCTGTTGACTTGCTGGACCATAAGGACACGCAACAACTGAAACATACTTTTGACCTCTGGGCTACCGCCTCCCCATGCGTCACTGTGAGGGAAGCCAAAGTTTTTGGTGAAGCTGCTGGATTGAGTGTACCTACAGTCCTTGGGGTAAGAGCCAGGGAGTGGGTGGTCTTAAAATTACCTATTATTAGAAACCTGGCAGGGATGCTTAAGAGAAGTGTTTGGTCTCTTATTACTAATATTCATAGGCTGGAAGAAGCACAAGAAATGGTCTTCACACCCAGATCTTTAGCTCTGCTCTTACAGTGAAGGGCCACGGATCGAAGAGGGACACTTCTTAATGAAGTGTAGATACCAACTAGTAATAACATATAGAATCATAGAATGGTTTGGGCTGGAATACGCCTTAAAGATAATCTGGTTCCCAACCCCTGCCACGGGCAGGGACATACTAGGAATTAAAAATCCTTTAAGTTTCCTTAATCAGTACCTGATAAACTGCTCTTGCTGGAGTCACTAATGATTTTACTTGGGTATGTGACGTTGTTGTACCTACCATCCATATAGCTGTGTAGAGCAGTTAACATCGTTCCATCCTGGGGTACGTATGCGGAATACGCCATTTCCTCTAACATGGGTGGAGACAGCCTGGAGGGCTGAACTGCTGTGACAGGAGCAGTAGATGAATGATTAGGACTAACGTGTTTCTTATGCCGTGCTCTGCAATTTTGAAACCACACCTGAAAAGGGGAAAAAATTTACATCATGTTGACAGATGGCATTCTGTTTCAACATTAGCATAATAAAAACACCAGAGTTCTAACTTCAGCTGAACTCGGTTAGTTAATCGGGTCTTTGGCATAACACTGACAGTCCAAATGAAGAAACATCCAGTCAAAGCCTGCAGGGTGCCTCAAATGAGCATGGTCAAACCAGGGAAGCTCCAGCAGTGACCAGCACCCCCAAAGGGCAGGCACAGTGCAGGGCTGCACGGGGCACAGCCAGCGCTGTCCCTCAGCACATGGCTGACCATGCAGTGGCTGTTCACAGGATGAGCTTTCCTCTTTGCCTTGAAAAGTATACAAAATTCCTTTTTTTGCTGCCAGGTACCTTGTTTTTGGCAGCAAAACTGTCAATCTTCCAGGCCAGAACAAGCCGAGGGAACTGCAAATGTATTTTTATATAAACACATAAATGTTTAATTTATACAATATGAAAATTCATAGCTACGCTGAAAGAGCATGCTTATACTGTTTGCTGACAGGCATCGTCAGCATAGATTCGAGGTTTGTCTTTCCCCCTGTTTTGGATGGCATGGGTGTATACTTCAGCTTTGCTTTCTAGAACAGGTCACTCGATACCCACTTGCTCCCGAGTGCCATTTTCTGGGATTGAAGCTCTTAAGAACAGACTATTAAAGTAAAAAAAAATTAAATATCGGTATTTAGAAGACCTTAGTGCAATTTCTTTATCATTTAGGCTGAGAAGTTTCTTCCTGGAAGATTATTAATCCTCTACACAACATGCAAGAGGAATACAAGAAGTTTTCCAAATTCACGTTTATTCTAGACCTATTCCTGACTAAGGATGTTGTCCGACGTTATGTGAAAACTGCCAGATTAGGTCTTTTTCCATCTCAGAGTAACTACATGGGGAAAGTTGTTATTGAGCATTTCCAAAGAATGAGTACCAGCCTTTGTCATTCAGTGTCTTAGCACGGTTACCTGTATAACACGCCTGCTCAAGCCTGTTCTTTCGGCCAGTTTCTGGAGTGTTTGTGCATCTGGATTGTTGTCCTGAGCAAACTGTGCTTGCATAACCTGAAACAGCAAGATAAGAGATGGCAGGTTCGTGTGCGCAGTACTGAGAGCAGCATTAGGGACTCCTCTAAGACCGAGGTCCTACTCCTTGCCTATAATCACTTCTCCCTGACAGTCCCAAATACATTAAGGAAAAAAAAACAATAGAAAATCCCCCCAGTCCCTTTATTCTGCTCAACTGAGCTGCACCGTTTACCAGGAATGGAGTGAATTCTGCTTGGCAGTAGTGAAACATGCAGGGGGTGCTCAGTGAGGGTGGCATTAAAAGGACTGAGAGAAAATTCACTGCAGAGAAATTTGAACGTCCCTGATAATGTCTATAGCTGCAGACCACAGCGCAAGGAAGGGATTTTGATTCACCTCTCTGAACGTGTCAGTCTCTGCTTGCATCGTGTGTTACACGGAACAGCTTAACCCTCTTTGCAGCTGCACAGAGGGTGGACTTGGAAGTTGCTTGTGCTTCCTTCACCTTTAACCAACCCAAGGAACGCAGTGGATCCCCCTCGCCTGCCCTGCGCTATGCGGCTGTTCGATTACACTTCTCTGTTACAGAAAGCTGCTGTCAACCCTTGGCGTTAGGATATGAATGACTTTTTTCTTAGGCAGTAGATGTCACCTTGGCCTCACCCTGAACAGTTTCAGTGCCTGGGAGAGGTAACTTTGTTTAAGGAAATAAGGCCCCATGGGTTTCTGAAAGTTATCTTCAGCAGCTCAGTAAATGGTAGCTTCTCATTTCTGGATTTTGACCCTTGATAGTCTGCAAATTTCACCTGGCTGCTTCTTTGAAGATTCCAACTACTTCTCTCCATTTAGAAACACCAAAACTATTTACTTCCCTACTGTGCCATACAAAGACATTAAAAAGCATGGACATCCTTTGGTACAAGTACTTCATGAGGTGTGTTACTACATGCTGCCACCCTGACAGTTGCTTATCCTTCCGATGCTTCCCTTGCTGGAAGTCTTATACCAGCATCAAAGTCAGGTACAGAGAGATGCACTGAGCAGACAGCAAGTGTCATTAAACAACAAGAGGCCTTGAGAACTCAAAAGAGCCGATGAAGTAGGTCAGAATCTATTTTAAAAACAGGAAAAGGGAGAGAACATGGAAGTTTGAGTGACTGCAGATGGGAAGAAGCTCTGAAAATGGTTCCTATGCTGATGGCTGTGCCTATCTCGCCTTCAGCAACTGCTGGAAAAGAAAGTTTCCTTTTGCAGAGGTTCAAATTTGATGCCCAGACCCCTCGTCAGGTATTGCCAACATGCTTGCTTGCAATAATTCTGTCTCCAGTCACAGCTGAAATGACAAAGCAAGCTTTGAACAGCCACATGCCATGTACTACAGCACCACTTAAATGCCTCACACCTCAACTTTAGTTTTTCTCAAGTGTTTTCACCACAAACAGAAGGAGGACAGGCAAACAAAACAGAGCTCAAACTGAGACAGTAGAAAACAAATGCCATAGCAGCCACATGTGACCAGAAATTCAGATGTGTTATAAGCTGAAAGCAGGGATGTGTAGCTAGGATTAGGTAGAGAACAGCTTCCTTCCCACTGCAGGCTGAAACCTCTAAATCTGGTCTCACCAGTACCCCTGTCATGGGGAGCTGGCTCTAGTCATGCTGGTTTTCCCTAGAAAGCTCATTTAAGTGAAGCGGTGATCCAGAGGGTGAAATAACTCATGTCTGCAGCAGTCCAGAGCTAACTCCTGCCAAGGGAGCAACAAGACAAGAAGCCTTGAAAGCAGAGCATTACAACAAAATCCAGCCTTCCACCCTGTTAACATCCTGAAGTCATGCACAGAGCCCATCCTCAGTACGGCTTTTTGCATTATAGAATTCTAAAAATATTTTGTCTTTATCATATGCAGCCACGTAAATGCCTGATCAAATAGATTTCATCAAGCAATCAAAACAGAACCACCTTTTTGTTTCCACTCTCCAGAATTACTGGCTGCCCCCAGGCAAATAAAAAGTTTGAAGAGTAACTATTTCATATTAAACTACTGAAGCTAACAAACAATTCCAGAAACATGCTGTGTCTTGATAGTTTATGAAAGAGTTTAAAGCATGCAAGTTCCACACCACACACACACACACACACCCCCCATATGCATCTGATTTCCTATCGGTTCAGCACCTATGTCCTGCAGAAACCTAAGCTACGCAAGCCCTTAGCACTGCCTCTACCTGGAGCTGATCTGCTGTGAAGCTGGTCCGAGCTCTTTTTGCTGGTTTTGGATGATTCACATCTTGTTCTGTTAGTAGTGCTCCTTCCACACTAATCCCATTACCTGGAACGTTAAAAGGAAAACACCACTGTCTGCTAAACGTTCAAAGCAACGTTATTTGCAACTCAGACTGTTCTGCAATGACAGCACTTGGCCAGCTGAACTTCAGCTTTAAAAAAGCCATATTCTGTTCAGAGTTAAATTGGTCTGGCACCATTACCGCCCAAAGCACTCCCTTCCAAGTGAGGAAAGATCCAGCACGATACTTTATCGGGTAGATACACTCTTGCTTTCTTTTCCTTAGGATAGAAAACAAGTTACACAACTAACAAAAAAATAACAAATTTTTAAAAATTAAAACATCAAATAACTTGCACATTATTTTAATTCAAGAACCTGCGCTTCCAGCCTCAGCAAAGGCAGGTAATTACCTCTTCATAAGGAAGATGAAGTGAACCCCAACAGTTTAATTAAAGCTGAACCACAAACACAGTTCTTAACAGAAGCAGCATGTTACCATTTTCGACTTCTCTTTTCAGGTTGTCCAACATGCAGTCGTAATGTACTCTGCACAGGACTTTCTCCTCGACCAAAGCAAACTCCTCTCCTGTAGAAAGCTGCCTCTTGCAGGAGAAGCAGGCGAAGCACGCCAAGTGGTAGACATTCCCTTTAGCCCTGCGGACCCAGTCAGTAGCATGGATGTGCCTCCCGCAGCGGGAGCAGCGGGTCCCGTACCGCCTGGAAAACAGAGGCCACCACAAGGTGAAGGCAAAGACACCGACTGTGCAGGCAGGAAGGATGCTCTGGGAGGACGACCTGGATGTGGCAGCACAGCTGAGACCCACAGCGGGCAGGCTGGCCACGAGGATGGGGGACACTGTAGTTGTGTCTTACCTGGGCAACAAAAGTAAATCCATGAGTTTGATCCGATTGCTTAAGGCAAGACCATACTGAACTACAGAAGTTAATATTTTCATAAGCCAAGAGGAAAACAGAACCATCATAAACTTTTACGTGAATTCACAAGTCTTCACCCTTCCTTTTGTAACTGCTCTTTTAAGAGCTGTGAGTGGGAGATGGAAGCAGCTGACACTGTGTTCAAAAGTCTCCCAATTATTCAAGTACATTTCACATTGCTCTAGTGGTAATCTGAATTGTTATATTTAGCTACACCATCCCTCACTAATCAGCCAGTCCCCTTCAGCGGAAGGGGAAAAACCAGTATCTTCACAGTTATTTCCTTAATTACCACCACATTATTATTTTCAAGGAAATTCAAATATCTGTAAGGATTTACATTACTACAGTAGATTATTTCTCTTTGAAGAGGAAACCATCAGCCAAGGGATGTTGATTATTTAGATAAGAATTTGTCCTTATGAGTCTGCAAAAATTTTCTTTGCCTTTCCAGTCGGCAACATTCAGCCTGCCCCCTCCCTCTCCTTCAGCGGCAAAACTGACAAGATGAACACAGTCCTTTCATCACACAGGTGAGGATCCCATAAACACATTGGTACCACTGATCACACCAAAATCAACAGCACTTTGTTTTGCTTTCTGGACTGAAGATTTTTGTATCACAAGTACTTCCAATGCAACACAAATAAGTACTATCCTCCCTTACAGGATTAGACCTTAATTGTGAAGAACGCCTTATTTTCCAAATCAAATGGATCGCAAAGGTATAACTGCTGAAAGCTCCTGTTAAAGATCATGGGATTTATTCTGGGTTGTTTTTGTAGTTTCAGGGGATACCCTGAGTCTCATACCAGCAAAGTGCTAGTCTAGGCAGAATATCATCTCAACTATGCCTCATATTCTCCGTCAGTATTACCAAAGGATGATTCTTCACACACACAATAACTTTACAATTTACTATGGCTTGAACTCCGATTCCCTGCCCATGACTGTACAAATGCAGTAGCTGTGCGTAACAGTGGATGGGTAGAGGGGGAGACTTCATAGGCCACTGCATTAGACAGACTTGGGGTCTCCCAGGTCCCTCTGCAAGGAATGACAGTTTAACTACTGAGAATAAACCTAAAAGGGACAACCCAAAGGGCCTCAATGTGCGTTTTAGTTGCAGCTTAAGCAAAAAAATAATGAGCAAGCATAATGTGTTACCGAGTAAAATGATAATCCTGTGTGGCATACCTGAAATAGTCGAGTTTGCAGAAGATATCTTTATCTTTGATGTAGCAGCTCGTGTGCCTTCCTAGGGACGTCCTGCAGACGCTGCAGGAGAGGCAGCGCACATGCCAGCAAAGGTCATTCACCTGCAAAACAGAACAATCCCCTCCAGGTCGGTGCTGCCAACCTTGGGTATCAGCGTCACAACCTGGTTTTCCACCTGTACTGACAAGGCCGAAACAGTCACATGTGCCATGAGTCACAGGACATTACTCTTCAATGCAAAGCATCTTCTTCATAGCAGAGTTTGTGCACTGAAGGGTAACTGATGTGATTGGGTATTCCGAATAAGCTTTCATGGTTTTGCAATTAAAAGCGACAGAAGAGAAAGCAAGAGATCAGAGTTCCACGAAGGCATTGTGTACCCAGTACTGCTTTCATAGCATTGGAGTAACAGAGCAACTCTTGGCCTCACATGACCTCAGGAAGGCAGTGAACTCACATACTTCTATTTTCCAGCCTGTCAAAGTCCTGCTGAACAAAGAGCAAACATTGCAGAGGGATCTGAAACTTTAAAATACTAGTATTGAAGGGCAGTGTGTGTTTGGGGGCTAAGTCTGCCAAAGGGAAACGCACCACAGCCACATCTTCATTTGCCAGGTTTCTGTTAAAGCAAAGTGAGTAAACGAAGCCAGTCTCAAAATACCAGCAGATGCTTTAACAGCAAGTTCAACAGTTCTTTATCATCGATATCTACAAAACTGGACACAGCCCTGGGAAGCAGCACGAATCAGCAGATGTGAAAGCTCACATTTATTTTTTTTTGGTAAATAAATTATGTGCATTTACTTTAATTTTTCTTTTCCCATGAAGAGAACTCTTGGTCCTGCAGACGCTGTGCTTCACACATCAGCTAAATAACTTAAATCATTTGAGAATCTGAGACTCCCAGTGACCACAGAAATTAAGTAACAGCCCTCTGGATAATCCCATTCTGCAAATTCTCTAAGCCAAACAATGACTAAGTCAGATTTATTTTTTTTATTTTCTGAGCCAATTTCTGGTCTCACACCAAACAGCCCATAGATTGCCTAGGGCAAAGCAGCAGATTTGAGATAATCCAGGATGTGCCTTTCATCAGACCCTGCCAGACAAATCACAGCGAAAGCTCGGCCCTGACTCCAGCACTTGCGCTGGAGTCGCTCGTTTCAGTCCTTCTCCAGGTTGTAACGTTATGTTTTGCAGTTGCCCAACTCTCTCCCTCACTGGCAACGTCTCCCCGTGTGCTGACAGATTTACACTGCGCTATAATGTGAAGCTGTTGACAGCGGCTCTCACCAAACCCATCCTCCCAGAGGAGCTGCTCCGAGGCTGGCCCCTGGCAGCTTCACCAGCCAGGCCGGGCCTGCTCCCCCTTCGCATGCAGCGGCTCCAACCAGGACCGAGGGCCCATGCCAGGAACCCCAGTGCAGCACAAGACACCCAGGCACAGAGAACTCATCTCACTGCCTCTCCTCCGGAGGTCAGCACTCTTCTACAGAGCAGGACGTCAGCTGTCCCCTCTGCCATCACCATCTACATTCTCCGATTAATTTACAAAGTTGGAAGATGCACTCTGATGGTCAGCAGGAAACCACCAGCACCGACAGCTTTCCTTCTCTGCCCATGGAAGCACTAACAGCTAGTTCAAACTTCAGGCTAAATCCTTCAGGCCTTTTGCTCCAAGCAACGTCTGCAGTTGTTCACTCAGGTGACATCAGACAGACAAACGAGCTCCTGGCATGTCACAGGAATGAAAAGGCTGGAAGGGAGCTGGGGTGAGCTCCACTGCACCACCCCCCCCCCTTGCAGAGGTGGCTGGGATTGACCAAGAGGCACCAAGCAGTACCCCACACCTGCACCCACCGGGTTTTAAATGAGCACCAACCTGCATATGCCTTTCTTTGACCTCCTCACCCTAAGCAAAAGGTCTAATAACAACATCGGGGTGTTTTCAACGGTGATAACGACTTTCATTTTGCAAGATATACAACGGCTTTACTCAAGGCTGCACCTAATAGAACGAAGCGACTTCCAGCAGTTTGCCTGATCTCACTTTTGAAAATGAGATGGCAAAAATCCGATCCAGGATAATTTTAATGGCTGTAGAACAGGAGGAAAATAGCCCCCTCTCATCTACATTGACACAGCTTATTTAAAGTCACATGGTTTTGCTTGGTTTTAAATTATCTTAGTCCCGAATGCTAAAGCTGGCAAAACTACTCTGCAGTCACACAGCTTGCTTCCTTTTCACAGAAATTACTAAACTATCTTTTTACTTCTACGTTTCTCAACGGTCAGTCTGTTGGTCTGAGCTTCAGCACACCACACTGGCGAGTTTATTTTAGCTAATACCAAACAGGTCGCGCGGTCACCGCTTCACCAGGAGCGTTAAGGCACGGCCGAGAAGCTACCCCTGCTCTCACCCACCGCTTTTCTCCCCGCTCTCCCCTACGGCACGTCAAGAAAACACAGTCCCGCACCGAAGAACGTTACCCGAGGGCTGCGCAGAGACCTGGCTCTGCCCCAAGGCCCGAATCCCGCCGGCGAACGTGCGACCGGGCTCGCCGTCAGACCCTCTCCAGTGGAACGGGCCGTCCCAGGAGGGGAGAACAGCGAGGCCCGGCGGCACCGGGGCTCGGACCGCGGGCCGAGAGCAGGCAAACGTCCGCGGGGCTCCCGGGCCGGGCGGCGCCGTGCGAGCGGCAGGGCCGCCGGGTCACGTCGGTGAGGAAACGGTGTCAGAGCCGCCCGCTCAGCGCTTACCTTGAGCAGGTACTTGTCCACGATCTCCAGACCACAGCTGCTGCACACGCACTTGCTGGGGACACAGCCGGAGCCCGAGGCCATAGACTGCGGCGAGGAGGAGGGCGAGAGGGCGGTGGAGGAAGAGCAGGAGTCCTCGTCGGCCACTGCGGGGCTCGCCTGCGGAAAACCGCGGTCAGCGCCCAGGCGAGGCGGGAGCCCCGCGCCGGTACCTGCGGGGCCCCGCCGGGGTGGGAACGCGGTGGGAACCGGAGCTTCTCCGCGGGGCCATGGCCCCATCCCGGGCACCGGCCCCGCGCTCCCCTCGCGCCGCCACCACGCACCTTCTCCGCGGGGCCGCCGAGCGCGGGCAGGTCCTTGTCCTCCAGCCTGCAGACGAACATCGGGTCGCTCTTCCAATACATGGCACGGCCCTACCGCATTCCAGCCCCGCGGCGGCCCCGGGACCCCGCGCCCGGGCTCTGCTCTCAGCGCCTGCCGGAAAAAAAGTTTTGTTTCAAGGGGGAGGGCCCGGCGGCGCGGACCTGCCTGCTCTGGCCTCACCTCCTGCGCTAAACCCGCCTTCAGCGCGGCGGGACCACGCCGGCCTTCGGGCGGGGTGGGGGGCGGCGGCGGCAACGAAAAAACCCAGAGGACACCCCCCCAGTCCCCCTGTTTGTCTTCATCCTCTGCCACCGCTCCCCCCAAACGCAGACTCGCGTTACAGCGCTCTGCTAGCGGAGGAGGCTAACCCGGCGGGGAGCAGAGAGAGCGTCAACGGGAAAAGTTTTTCCATCTTGCAAAGCTCCAAAGCCCGAGCGTTTCCCGGTAGCTTTAAACTCACATCTCCTAAACCTGCCGCCCGCGCCTCTCGGGTCCCTCCATAAAACCTCCCTCGTTACCTCAAACAGGGAGCACCTGAGTTGCAGGAGGCCGGGCTCACGCCCCAGGACCGCGGGTGTTGCTCGCCAACTCCCGCGCCCTCGGTCCCGCCGCGGACAGTAGGTGTCGGCAGCTCCCAGAGCACGGAACCGGCCCGTCGGCGGTCCTGGGCTTTGTACGTGACAAACCTTCCCCGCAGCCCCGCTCAGCCCGAGCACCGCTCCTGCTCTCGGGACATGTCGGGAGAACAAAGCAGCCGCAGCCCTGCCGGGCGCAGGTGAGGTGAATAACGCGGTGTCTGCGTCTCGGCACGTATTTAACCAGCCAGGTGGCTTTAATTAAACTTGTGTTTCCATCTTCCCCCGTCTTTGTTTCAGCTCCGCCTGACGATCTATGGGAGACATGCTGCAGAGCCCCAGTAAGCAGAGAGACTTGCCGTGCGCTGAGATAGGTTTGGTGAAGGGGATTCCGCTGCTGGTAAGCGGTGTGAAAGGAGAAACCCCGTGTTCTTTCTTCCCCCCCCCCCCCCCCCCGGAACTGTCTTTTCAAATCCTAGGGCGCGATCATGTAGGACCGTAACTGAGTGGCGGTCCGGAATGTCCCCGTTTGTCCAGCACTAGAACGGACCTAATCCCGGACAGAATTCCCCTTTAATTTAGCCCTAATGTCCCCAACAGCAGCCGCTACAGCGAGGCGAGCAGCGGTTTGGGGTTTTCGATCGTGACAAGACTCAGAGCAGTGCGACCTGCACGGCCCGGCGGGGGAAGTGGGGCTGCGGCCGAGCACCGAGCGTTTGCGGGACTCCACCGCTCTCGCTCTGGCCCGGAGGCAGCTTTTGGGCTTCTCCACGTCCTGTCCTTTCCCCTTCCCCTCTTCCTCGACGGCAGCGAGGCCGGAGCAGCCCCGTGCCGCGACGTCCCGCAGATCCCCGGCCCGCCCGCCCCGCTGCGCTGCGCCCAGACGTAAACACCCTCCAGGACACTAGCTCCCGGCCCGGTGCCGCGTCCAGCACGGAGCCCGCGGAGCTGCCCCGGCGCGACCGCCCCTCTTTGAGCACCGAGGTACGACGCGGGAGCTACTGCCTGCCCCGGCGGCGGGCGGAAAACGAGCACCTGGGCGGAAGGTAGGGGAGAGGTCCGAAAGGTGCTGCCGAGAAGGGAACGGGCCAGACCCGCCGAGGAGAGCCCACGGTAAGCTCGGGGTGCGACTAGGCTGTTGCAGCAGCGTCGGGTTTCTTGGTCGTCGGCTCTTTTTCCACGCTGTCAGCGAGAAGAGGGTGTCGGTGCGCACTACACGGAGGGGTGCGATTTAGATTCCTGTAAAATATCTCCCTGTCGGTGTGCGAGCATCTTCGGTCTCGAAAAGTGGGAGCCGGCCCTGGCGGTCCACGCGTCGCTCCCCACGGAGGCTGCGAGCAAGTAGCGGTAGCTCATAAGCGGTGATGGGGGCCGGTCCGTGGTGCGCACCCCTTCTGAGACTGGCTCCGAGGCGTGTTCGTCCGGGGGGTGCTCGGAGCTGGTCAGACGACAGAGCCCGGTCACTGAAGCGGCCCAGAGCAGTTTCGCGAGAGGTGAGCAGTTTCGCAGAGCTTGTTGGAGGGAGCCGTTATTCCCTAAACAAGGTCAGAATAGCGATAGTATGTGCAGGGTGGACGTGGAAAGGGCATGGGCTTGGTTATCCGGGCTCATCCCGCGTGTGATTTACCATCTCTCTCCCACGTCCGGTCTGAATTTCATCGTTTCACTTGGACATCCTCGATGTTTGTGTTTTTATTTAGGAGATGAAGACATGCAGGCTTTAGGGAGTTCCCGATTTCTGCGGTCTCTCCTCTCCCCGCGGCTCCGGTGCTGCTCCTGTCCCGCCGCTCCTCGCCTCGCGGTTCTCGGCATAAAGAGAAGGGAGGGGACGGGAACCTGCCGAGGGAGCAGGGAGCTCCCGGACACTTCTGTCGAGGCTGGGAGCGGAGAGAGGGACTCCCGCGGGACCCGCCGACGGTGTAGGGGGGTGGGATAGACTGTACACTGCGGCTGGTTGTGTATCCTCTCCCTCGCAAGTAATGAGGACGTGTGTGTGTGCATGTGGGAGTGCTAATGAGCTGGCACGTAGGAGAGGCAAATATCTGACGGTAAGGCGCGGCACGAAGGAAACGGTGGACTCGGACAGTGAGGGTTGCTTTAACGAGAGGGTGTTGGCCTGTGGACCGCTTCATCAGAGACCGCACCGCGAGTGCGTGCGGCCGATGCCCCTCTCTGGAGCTTGCTCTAATGAAACTGGTTCTCCCGTTAAAACAATCTGCTGTGAAATTAAAAACGGCACCGTGGTAAGCCCACGGAAACGAGCACTGGGCCGTGGTGAGTCGGGCCGCCGTCCCCGGCTGGTACCGTCGGACACGGCTGTAGCCGCCGTTCGCAGCCCCGTGGCCTTCCCTCCGCCGTGCCCTGCCCGGTGAGCCCTCTCCGCGACGCTCCTGGGGCCGTGATTTCGGCGGGACAATCCCCGCTGGTGTCCCAGTGCCCGCCTCGCCTTCCCCAGCCTCACCTCCGGCTCATCGGCCTCCGCGCTCCCCAGCGGGGCTGGGGCGAGGCGGGGTGAGGAAGGCTGCCCCGGCCCCCATCTTCCCCTTTGGGTAGCCGCGGGACCAGCAGCGGTCTGGCAGAAGCCGCGGAGCGGAGAGCAGGGTCCCGCAGCCGCTGCGGGATGGAGCTCGGCTCCCCGCCCCTGGCTCAGCAGCTTCGCCCGCGTACTGTGGTATTCGCACACCTGCCAGCATCCAGAGGTTTTCCAGCTGTGGACCGCAACGTCCCGGACGGGGCTGCGGATGGGTTGCGCTCGGTGCGCTGCGGCAGGCGGGTGAGGAGATCCCGCCAGCTCTCTCTGTGAGTCCGCATCCGCACCGGCTCCAGGGACTGGGGAAAGCGGCAGGGCCTGCGCTAGCCCCGACTCCGAGGTTAGGGGCTGATTTAACGAGTGAACGAACCCGTCTCTTACCAATGACTTGTTTTCCGAATCAGTGCAGCAAACTTTCCGCTGGCCAGGCTGTCTGCCGCCGGTTTAGGGGTCCGGGATCTCCCAAAGCTACGCGCATGTGGCTTCCGTTGGTGGCTGGTCCAGTGAGGAGCTCCGTGTTGTTTAATTGGGGGTGACCGATCACTCAGAGGGAGAAATTTCTATTTCCTAACCGGATTCCCGAGCAGCGGTTCCCTCACCAGCAGCCAGAGCTCGAGGCGATTTGCCGTTTTCTTTTTCCCTTTTTTTTTTTCCCTACAGGAAAACCCCCGGGGCCTGTGGGGGGCGGGGAGCAGAGAACAAGAAGGGGGTTAGTGGGATGTAGCCCTGCATCTTTTTAGAGCACTTTCTCCCTTGCACTGCGGGAGAAAGTTCAGGAGTAATTTCGGCACCCCAGTGTGTAACTGCAATAATTTCTCATCATTTTCTCAGATCCACTTATTTCACCTCTCGGTCCCTGCACTAGGAGCAGACTATCTGGGTGAAGTCTCTGAGTGTTCGGGTTAAGCTGATGTGCTCCTGAGATCGCGGTGAACGCTTTACCTAGAAGTTGACTTTTTAAGACTCCGTGCTGGTTGTGTCTCGCCGTCATTCAGCCAGAGAAAGTGCTGGGGACGGAGGAAATTAAAGCAGCGATCGTATTATAAAAACCAGCATTTTGCCCTTAACGTTCTAGAGAGCAAACCCAAAATGGAAACCATCGTGAGTTGTTTATAAATACAGGGCTACAAAGCTCGCTGCATGTTTTCAGTTGTGAGGATGTTCTGTTCTCCGTGAGCACGGTAAAAGGGCCTGAAAGGTTCCCCTGAGCTATCGTATCTGCCCGCCTAATTCCTTTCACTTCTGTTTATGCGATGAATAAACACTGTTCTGGCAGGAGAATGGGCCTGTCGGATGGAAACGTGTGTGCGGCAGGAGGAGGGGGCCCGATGGGGCCGCGGGAGCTCGGAAGGTTTTCAGCTCCGACGGGGACCGGGATCCCACTGGGGGGAAGTGCCGCGGGACCCACCACCTCCCTCCCGGGGGAAGCAGCCGGGCGGCTCCCCATGGAGCGTTATCTGCACCCCACCCGCAGGCCGCCCGGCTGCCCCGGTCCCGCTCTGCCGGGGCAGGGCATCCCCGGCTGCCGGGCGCTCCGGCTTTTGCTGCGGCTCTCCCCGCAGGACGCGGCGAGGCCCGGAGGCCGCTCCGCTCCGGGACCCTGGGCAGGTGCTGTGGAAACCCTCAACTCTCCCGGCTCCCCGCACAGAGCCTGCTTCGCGGGTATGGCCGCGGTCACCGTGTCCGCGGTGCTGCTCACACCCTCCGCGCCGCGCCGTCTGCCTGGCACCGGGAGCGGTTCGACGGGCGGCTCGGGCATCCACCGCCGGGGGCTGTGCGGGGACCCCCCGCAGGCTCTGCTCCGACCGGCGGGGTCTCTCACCGTTCCGACCGGTGGACGCCCTGCCCCTCGCCTCGCTGGTGATCCCCCCCCACCCCGGAGGGAGCGGGGTCCGAGCTGTCACCCGACCCGGGGCAAATGCAAATGACGGGCAGCAGACGGGGTCACTCCGGGCCGTGCCGCAGCTCCTGGGTTAGGGTCGCGCCTCCGAAAGCCCAGCACAACCCGCCTGGAGCAGGCGCAGGAAGTCACCTCTTCCGACGGATGCAAACTGCCCTCCACCCCCCAGCAGAGCAAATGCTTTCCAGAGAAAAGTCATATTCACTACCTGGAGATCAAATCCCGCCTCTTTCCACCGCCCGAGGCCACGCTCTGGGTGCAGGATCTGCTCCTCGGTCCTGTCTTCTCACACAGAAATCACGCGCTGAGTCCACCTCAGCCTTTGAAACGCGCTTGCTTCTGCTTGAAATGTGTTCAGGGGTTTTTAAGTGGCCGGGTTGCGGGGTTTCAACCTCAGACACGTTCAGGGGACTTAAGTAGTGCTGAGCTCAGTGAAAATTGGGAATCGAGGAGGTGTGCAACCTCTGGCACTTGAATACCTCTGTCTCCCTAAGCACTAGTCACTGGTGAACGTTTTGGCTGTTACAGAGATAGGGATGACTTTGGCTGACACTTCTCAGAGGCAGACTGAGTGCTTCATCACATGCTCAGCGGTGGGACGTTCTTTTGGTGTAGCAGAAAGAGGACTGTTCTTTGCAGTGTGAATTAAAGGGCAGATTCAACCTGGTTTAAGACGTGAGCTTCCAAACACTTCCCCAGCTGATGAATGACTTTGCGTGCTGATGCCATGTTATGTGTATTAAAATGAGAATGTCTGTTAAAACAGTGCTCCCTGCCTGGAGATGTTTTTGTTCATAGGTGGACAAGTTGGGGAAGGGAGCTTATGAGAAAAGGTGATTTGCTCATACCCAGACCTGAAAATGCCAGAAACAGGTCTGCTGCTCACAGGTTACAGTTGCCAAAATGTTTGCATGCGTTTACACGTAAACCAAGACCCAGTTTTGTGAGTGGTGTGTCTGCAGTGCTACTGTAATCCTCTGAAATAAAATATATTCCTTTTGGAAGTGCAGGGGCTGCAGGCGTTCAGTGCAGTGTTTTAAGACAAAGAAAGGAATCATATTCCTCTTTGTGTTTATCATTTTTACACTGATAAGGCTACAGTAACTCTTGACTGACTCATGGGACTGAGTGGGGAAATTTTACCTGGTGCTAGAGTTACGCTGCTCCACAGGAGGATGAAGTGCCCAGATGGCATGTGCTTCTGCCCAGGCACCTGATTTATTGAGGTTGGTGCTTGAAAGCAGCCCAGTACATGTGGGCAGGGGGCAAGGTAGGGTTCCCTTTGTCCACCTGCTTGTCCCAAGGAGCTTCCTGAGATTAACTCATCTGTTCCCATGTGGAAGCACTGGTCAGGATTTAAAATTATCTGCGATCACACTGGGGCATTAGGAAAAATAACCTAGGGTATTTTGGCTGTAACTGTTGGGGATCTGGATCCAGTCCTATTGCTGATATGGTCAGCAGCACCCTTGGCTGTCGCATCTCTGCTTTTGAAGGGCAGCAAGGCAAGAGTTTCACTGAACACAGTTCAAAAAGAGCTGGGCTGGTTCAGCCTGGAGAAGAGAAGGCTCCTGAAGGGGAGACCTGAGAGCAGCTCCAGTGCCTGAAGGGGCTGCAGGAAAGCTGGAGAGGGGCTTGGGACAAGGGATGTAGGGACAGGCCAAGGGGAATGGCTTTAACCTGCCCGAGGGGAGACTGAGATGAGCTCTTAGGCAGAAGCTCTTCCCTGTGAGGGTGCTGAGGTGCTGGCACAGGGTGCCCAGAGAAGCTGTGGCTGCCCCATCCCTGGCAGTGTTCAAGTCCAGGTTGGACACAGGGGCTTGGAGCAAGCTGCTCTAGTGGAAGGGGTCCCTGCCCGTGGCAGGGGTTGGAGCTGGAGGAGCTTTGAGGTCCCTTGCAACACAAACCAGGCTGGGATTCTAAAAGAAAAAAAAAAAGGAAAAGCTGGGTCACACCAGCACATCGAACCGCTGAGCTCTGCTGCCTGCGCACATCGCAGTTGTCTTGTTCACCTCAGTGCTCTGCACAAACCCCTTGTCCCCTCTGTGGGCTCAAGAGCCATCGGACTCTCTCTATGATGCTTTCAATCCTCTTTGTACTCCACAACAGTCTGACAGATGATGATTTTTATTACTGTTGCTCTTACAATAATCATCTGTTTATTGCTTCGGCATGGGATTGCATGAAGGAGGAGAGTGACAGAGGAAAGATTTTAAAGGCAAGTGTTTGTGTTTACTGTCTGATGTTTTGCTGTTCCTTAGTACCATCAACGGTGGTGCTTGACCAGGAGAAAAATTACTTACCTAGCTTTCAGGGACAGATAGCTTAATGGGAGGAAAGAAAACCTAGAGTTCAGTGAAGTGCTGACTTGCCATCAGGTTACACAGCCTGTAATACTGGTGCTGTTCTACTGCTGTGCTACAAATATCCAAGCATGTAGATGTCAGCAGCCAGCCCTGATGGCATCGAGGGGCAGGTTTACCAGCTGAGGAACCTGATGGGCTCAGCACACCGTGCCAGAGAGCCACAAAACTTCATATTGCCCCACTCCGAAGCTCCGAAGGGCTCCAGCATGTGGAGCCTTGTCAGGCTGGAGGCCAGGACTTTGGCAAGCAGAAAGATGACTCGCTGAGAGCCCCTTGGCCTTGTGCGTGCCAAAGGTCTGCTTGGTTTTGCCTCCTATGTGGCTGCAAGCAGTGGGAAACGTGGCCCCTGTCCGTCCTGTCTGACTGTTTGTGCTCTGCAGTGAGTTTTGCTGTTTCCACGTCTACTTTGCACTGCTGTTTTGGGAACCTGTGTTTTTCTGTAAGACAGGATCATAGTGTGCTCAGAAATGGAGACTGTGTTTATCCTGTCTTTGCTGCATTCCATTTGGTGTATCTGCAGTTCATGCCAGTGTTTTGTGGGGGGATTCATACTGGTGGCTGATCATGCCCCATGTTCTCGTGGAGGAACAGGCCAGGACATATGATGCTGCTTTGTGTCTGAATGTTGGTGTTAAATGGGATATGCAGGATCCCATAGCAAGTATTTCAGACAACTAAACTTCTGCAGAGGCACAAGAGGAGAATGTATGAATTTTATTCTCTACTAGAAGCTATGAATGTGCTATTCATCCATGATATGTATGACTAGATGATATATACAAGAAGAATGGAGTCTCACCAGACAGCTGTTACACCGAAAGACCAAAGGTGTTATAAAGAACTCCTTCCCATCATGAAGATACATGAACTGATCAAATGTGAGTGCCCCTCTAACCACAAATAAATCTTTCACAGAAGGCAAAGGCATTCACTAGGACTCATACTAGGACTCAGTGCTGCTTGAGTGGACATGGAGTTACGGACAGACAAGATACCTTCTTCACTGCCTGCTGCTCTGCATAGTTAAGAGCTCTCCCTTCAACCTTTCCTGATTTATGTTGTCATTGGCCATCTGAAGAGTTTGAGGTTGACACTGGCTGCATCTCTGGTGCCTCCCAGTGAGGCAATGTTTGCTCTCTGGTGCTCAGCTAGTTTCTTAGCGACATGGGTTAGTGGTGGCCTTGGCAGTGCTGGGGAATGGTTGGACTTGATCTTAAAGCTCTTTTCCAACCTTGCTGATTCTACAGTTGTAACTGTGCCAAGGCTGACCTGCCCGGTGCTGTTGCATCACCCGCAGCTCCATCAGGACTGTTGCAGTGGGGATGTGGTACCTCTCCCGCATGGCCGATCATGCTGCGGTCCTGTCCATCCCGCACAGTGGCAGTGCCCTGCGGTATGCAGTGAGATCCAGCTCTTCACAGCATGAACCCTTCCCCGCTGCCCCTCTCTGCTGTGCACACAGCAACACTCCCCTTTGTGTCTCCTGGGTGTGTGTTTAAAGACCCTCCTCCATCAGGGTCTGTGGGCCACGTGTATGGTTGTTACCTGGGGGTACACAATGCCTTAGCTGGAAAGGCATGTCTGGGGTTGGAGGGAGGGGGGGCTTACAAGTGAGCAGAGCAGGCTGCTTTGGAGTGAGGTGCCCTGCAGAAGTGTCTGTATCCAACAAGAGGGAGATGTCAGCACAGCTTAACAAACCGTTGCTCTCTTTCTTTAATAAGTGTCAGACCTTCCTTTTCCATAGGCTAATGTCTTTGTGTGAATTGAACATTGTAGCTGAAGTCCCCTTGCACTAATCATTCCAAATAAGAGACCCACTGTGCACAGTCCCAGTACTGCTGGGCAAGTTCCTAACTAGAAACCTTAAGCAGCAGTGAAGGCATTTCCTTTGGAGTCAGTAGGGGCTGTGTGCTCCACACCTTTGGCTCACACCAAAAAAAGGCTTGGGTTTCATAGAGTCACAGAATGCTTTGGGTCAGAAAGGACCTTAAGTTCATCTAGTTCCAACCCCCTGCCATGATTTGTCTCATTTTCATCCATATGTGGCAATTCATGATTAGGACTTAAAGAGAGGACATAAGATTACTTAATTGTGGTTTATGTGCTTCTTATTTGGCATTGCAAGCAAAATAAATTAGAAGGATTCATTCATTTGAAGTTGTTGGTACTTTCAGAGAATAGTTATACACTGGCAACAGAAAGTACATAATTTTGAAGGTCAGTTGAGATCAGATGCTCCCACAGTGTATTGATTAGGGCTTGTACTAGTCCTTAGCAAGGTACGCATTAAGATGCATAAGGAGGTGTCATTCAGCTTGGTCCAGAAGAGAGAAGGGCTCTCCAGAACCATCTGATCCAGCATCCTCCTACAGTGGGGGCCCATGGCTGTATCAGTGCAGGACTTGTCTGTTCATAAAGCTCTTTCTATCACTTTAAATGTGATGGAATATCCAGGCAAAGGCACATGCTCATGGATCTGATGCAAAGTGGTTTAAAGGTCATGATTAGGAACGAAGAAGGAAACAGAATTAGACCAGCTCAGAGTACAGAAGAGATGCTTTGAATACGTCCTACATAGGTATGCTTCCTTCCATTTGAATTCCCAAATCACAAGTTATTTTAGGGAAGCACTGAAAGAGTAATGGATCCAGTTAAGGGGTGCAGTGTCTTCCTCCGCGAATGGGATGCTAGAGGAAGGGCTGTTTTAAGGTTGCATGGGCACAGTTCGCAGTACTAATAAGCAGTTTGGGAGCAGAGGATGTGAACACACACGCCTGTCAGAGCAGCTTGCATATGAGTTCAACAGGCTGTGATGTGCAGCTGACAAAGAGCCCTTCAGACCGCCCAGCCTCACACTGGGCTCACCCTGTTCGGGGTGAAGACAAAGAATGGACTGACTTCGCTGGGGACAGGCCAGGGCATTCGTTAAGCCAGCAGGTCCCTGTAAACAGCTCGCGGTGCCTCCCGCGGTGGTTGCTGCCATCTCAGTCACTTGCCTCATACGTGGGTATTTTGGGGTGGGAGGTTTAGCACAATATCCGGTTCCAGAGCCTGAATGGAGAACGTGCATTAACACCCAAGGTGCGATGTGGTTGTGTTGCCGGAGGAGCTCCGCAGTGTCCCACGGTGCATGGGAGCTGTGCCGGGATGGGCTGGAAGAGGTTCTGGAGGTGCCTGGAGCCGAGGGTGCTGGCTGCTGTGGTGGGGCATGGGCACCCTGTGCTGGGTTTTCCTGTGGTGCCTGTGTGTGTAAGGCAGCAGGGAGCCACAGTGTGGCCCATGGACCTGCTCCTTTCACAAACGGGGTGCATGATACTGCATACAGCTCTGTGTGCTGCTGCTTCTACAGAACGTGAGCGTGCTTGTTTTGCAGAGAAATGATGCCTGCTTTACTCGGCTGGGCAGAACTTAGCCTCTGGGATATTTTGAAGCTCTTTGACTTGCTCTGTACACAGCCAGCTGGTTTTGAGTTAAACCATCGCTCCCAGATCCGAGTCGCAGTGGTACAATTTGCTTCATTTTCAGATAGTTTGTACTCTTAACTTTGTCTTTCATTTCTAAGAAAGGCCACCTTAGGCAAACGGTTCCGTTCACGTAACGTGCTACAGCTTTGGCTACTAAGGCTTCTTGTGTAGTTAGTGATGACAGAGAGGGAAGCTCTGTGTTTAGAAATCAGGTTGCAGCACTGCCTGTGTAACAACGCTGTGATCCTGACCCTGCCACAGTGCCCACTGCTTCAGCCTGAGTAATAGCCACAAGATTGGTCTTCTTTTTGAAGATTCTAAGCTTCTCGTGGATGTATGCAAAGGAATGGTTACGCAATACTTTAGATATGCTGTGTAAAAAAGTATAATCCATAAATACAGGTAAATGCTTCGAAGTGCAGCAGTGCAGCTACAGGACTTGGAATTTTGGGGTGAAATTTATGATTTCAGCCTTTCCTTCTGGAACAGTTTTTGTTCTTATTTTCTTCTACATTCACTGGTACCTCAAATTCTATAAAGAACATAAGAACTGAAGGGTCTGATTTACAAACTCAAACCACTGCATTGAAATGTAGATTCTGCATTTTATGGTTTATTGGACAACATCAGTTTCAAAACTTGGAAAAAAGTAGGTAGAAAGACAAGGTTGTGTTTTACTGGAAATGCTTTCTCTTCAGCTTAATTTTAAAACCAACGTTCCTCAAAAGTGACATATTTTTCCAAAATTTGTTTCTCTTCTGCCAAGTTGGTATTTTCTGAGATACGTGTGCCCCTCAGAAGTGTTCTGACTGGTGCTGGGGTAAAGTCATAGCTGGTTTTTGTTTCAACATGAAGCTCGGTTTCTTTGATGAGTTGGTTGAATGCTCCATCCCTGGCAGCGTTCAAGGCCAGGTTGGACACAGGGGCTTGGAGCAAGCTGCTCCAGTGGAAGGCGTCCCTGCCCGTGGCAGGGGTTGGGGCTGGATGAGCTTTAAGCTCCCTTCCAACCCAAACCATGCCATGATTCTGGGATTCTACAACTCCCACATTTTCTGCAGCTCCGTGACCACGTGCAGGGAAGCAGCTGATCCGCAGCGCCTGGCAGCCAGGGAGCTTGCGTGGGGTGGATCGGTGGGCACTGGGGTGTGTGTGGGTGAGCAGGGATGAGGTGATTGGCAGTGGTCACAGGGCTGGCAGTGCCACGGACTGCTCATCAACCAGCAGCTCCGTGTTCTGGTGCTACAAGGGACTTGCTCCAGACCTTCAGATGAATAAGGAGGGGAAAGCTGGGTGCTAAATCCATGTACATGTCAAGTGCCTTGCCTGGATAACAGTGTTTGGTTTTGGCAAATGGTGCTGCCCTTCGGTGGAGAGCTGTTGAGGATGATTCCACCACTGCCCACAGAGTACTTGGAAAACCTCTACTTTTAGGCATTAGTGGTCTTGATCCAAAGCCAATGGAAATATCTTTAACAGCTTTTGGAAAAAGCACTTATGAAAATAAAATGTCTTATTTATTAACTTTCTTGATACAGTGAAGGGAAGTTGTTCAAATGTCTCCAAACTGTGGGCTCTTGAGCATCAGTCTGCCACATTCTTTGATGTAATTTTGTCGGTTTGTTTTGTTGTTTTCTCCCCAGGGGATGGGGGTGCTTTTGGAAGGACAGATGAGTTTTGCCTTGAAAGTGAGAAGTCAGGCTTTAAGAACTAACATGTACCCTGGGAGCTTTCAGTGTGTGGGCCATGAGAGATGCTCCCCCACTCAGACAAAGTCAGCCTATGGTCCTCCTTCCTGCAGAAAGAGCCCCTCAGGCCATAATGAGTTTAGTCTGCAGGATTTCCTCTTCCGGTGACATTATCAGGAGAAATTACCCTGTGCCATTACCTGTGGCCAATGAAGGTTGACAGGCCTCCCCCTGCGCTCCTCTCCCGACTCCCTGACACAGGGAGGGATTGTCTGGGCTTGGCTCTTTGAAGTTTCCCTCACCTCCACTTCCAGCTCACTGCAATTTCAGCGCCACAGCCCCTGTCCATGGGGTGCTGCCATGGTTATCACATCTGGGTGCCATGGGAGCTGGGGGGGCATGCAGGGCTGCCCATTGGGTGCAGGTCTGCAAGTGGGAGGTAGGCAGTGCGATTATTTCTTAGGTGATGCTTGACTCCAAAGATGTTTGAAGAAAGACTCAGGCAAGCCTAAATGTGTACTAGCTTGTTTGGTGGCAAGAACCAAACCTTGTCCTAACCATGCTGTGTGATGCTGATTTCAGTCTTTGGTCAATGAGGGTTGAAATTGGAAGCAGCTAAGTAAGCCTGGTGTGTGCTGTGCATTGTGTGTTTATTGTGCACAGCTCTTCAATCTTACAGACTTTCACACAACATCAGACAACACCCTTCATAAAAGAACTGGTTTTCCAGTGATCATGAAAAAGAGTTTGTGTGGCATCAAGGTACACAGAACTACAGCCAAACATCACTTTATTACCCAGTCTTTTCCTTTCCCCCTGACTTTACTTTTAAACCTTCTTTGAATGGCTGTATCATTGATCTCGAACATTTTGGACACCTCAGGAGTGTTTTCTGTCCAGGACTCTCCTGGCTTCAGTTTATATCACTCAGTTACATCCACAGCCAGGCATTGCTCAGTGACTCAGAATGGGCTTGGTTTACATCCACTTTATCACTCTGTGTCTCCTATAGAATTACTGTACACAGAAATTCAGCCCTGTCTGTACAACTAGATAAAGAAATACAGGTCTGCACATGAGCTCCAGGGGCACTGTAAATGCCACAGCCTTGGTTAAGACTGCCCACCCAGCAGCAAATGGGGAAGCCTTTTCACAGGATGGGTGTCTCAGTTCCCGTTTGATCATTTTGGGTAGCAAGAGGTGATGTCCTGCGGCATCAGCCCTGGGAGGGTGGAACCAGCTTCATGGCTGGTGGCTTCAATGCTGCATTCACAGAGACTGCAGGGAGGGCTCCTGGGAGAAAGGAGCATTGTTCTGCTTGGAGGGTACCTGGGAGCAACATTGTTCCCTCTGGTCCAAACTGCATGCCCTCTCCTTTCACCCTCCAGGGGCGATGCTCTGCAGGGAACGATTTGCCATGGTTGTCAGCAGCAGTAGGTGCTGGTATTGCCGTCTTCTCCAGACAAAAAGCTGGATTCCTGGGAAACTTTCTGTGGCTGTGTTGGAAAAACACCACCCTCCCCGAGCCCCATCTGCAGGGAGGTGACTTGGCAGAGCTCCCTGGCTTTAACGTGGGTAAGGGAGGATGCAGGGGGGAATTCCTGCTCTTTGTGGAGCATTTCTCTCCATGGATGCTGTCTCTCTAGGGGAACAAAGGGCTGTTCCTGCTCCCAGGTGAGGCAGCAAGCATTAAACCCTGACTGGGGGACCTGCTGCGGATTTGCATTGCTATCACTGCTTCTGATTCTGCAGCTTTTCCGGGGCTTCGTTAACCCGGTTACTTGATTCACAGCTTGGAGAATTGGTTTGGTTTTCTGTAACTGGGAGGCCTCCATGTAAAGCTTGATCTTGGTGTAATTGTCAGTCAGTTTTGTAATTTTATTGGGCCTCAAAGTATTCTGTGGCTGGAGGAAATGCTCTGTGTAAAACTCACAGCTTCATCTGGTAGTGATTTGTCATTTACCATGTTTTGGGCTTGTTGCCAGCTCAGCTGTTGCCAAATGAAATGAAGACAAGGGAATAAAATGATTATCAAGAAAAGGCCTAGAAATGTTGCAAATGAAATAAATGAAGAATAGCTTAAAACTAAGACAAGGATATATATAATCAGTCACAGAAATCATGAGGGCAGGCAGCAAGGGAGTTCAAGTTTCCCCTATATGGGAGTCCTTTTCACACCAAGTTTTGGTGTTATCTGTGATCAAGTGGACCACCAAGACAGGATTTCCTGTGAATAAGACCGTATTTATCTCTGTTTTGTGTAGCTTTGGGTGGGGTATCTATTATTGGAGTTAAAAAGCCTGTTAGTATCACACATTCACTCTGTGGTGGGACAGGGAGGAACACCAGCAGGCAAGAAGGGCCCCCCAGCTCTTCCTGCATTCAGCAGGTACTGGTCTGTTTGCACAGAGCTGGTGCTGTCTGGGGTTCCCTGCTCATTTCAGAAGCAGTGTGTATAGCCTGGGAGCTGTCTGGTGTCCCTTACCTATGGGGCAGGTGGAAGAACATTTCCAAATGGACTGCCCAAATCCATCACCACTCTGAAAAACAGTCCCGTGGTCCAGTTAAGTGGAAGTTTTGAAGGGCTGAGCACTACAGGTGAAAAATGCGTATTCCATGCATGAACTTCCAATGGTCATATTTAGTTTGCGTAAGGAGTTGCATGAGTTTGCTTTTAGTTTGTGTAAGGAGTTGCTTCTTTACTCTTCCAGTACTGGCTTTTGGTTTAATATGCACATTAGGCAGAAGTTGTGACTTTATGTTCTGGAAAAATAAAAGGTGAAAACATAAGGGCGATTCAACAAATACTTTATCCAAATACCAGGCACTTCTGGGGCTTGTCAAGTGTTTTGGAGACAGTTCCACAGCTCTGTCAGCAGCCAACAGTGAAGGGAATTTCCCACAACTTTTAATATGCTCCTGATTCAGTGATTTTTGTTCTCAGCTACACGAGGCAAGTCAGTAACATTTAATGGAGGCAGAAACAGAGGTGCAGGGAGATGAATGACTTGCATAAGGCCCTACAGGTCACCCAGCAGCATGTCCTGCTGTGGGTGCACATGGGTGTGTGCTGTGAGGATACTCCCTTGTTAGCTCGATCACGAGAGGATCACTCTGAGCCCTGCCCAGGCAAGAAGGGGCATTGCAATACAGAGGGGCCATGCCAGCACCGGCTCGGGAAGGCAGTGGGACATCCTTCAGCTGCTCACTGGGCTGGGCTGGGGGTCAGGCAAGCTGGGGCAGAGCAGCTCCCACCTTCATTCATGCTGGTGCAGTAGTCAGAGGTGAGTGATGGGGTCTGTCTCACAGCAAGAGAAGCAGCACTGTGATCCTACTCATGGCACATAGCATGCAGATGTGAGCCCCTTACAGCCATTTTAACCTTTTGGTAGAAAGAAGTTGAACCAAGCAGCAGCTGTTTGGTAAACTTGCACTTCTTCAGGCTCCAGCTCTGCTTATGATGTCCCAGTTTTCTCAGTCCAGATATCTTCTCCATTAATAAACTGCAAGGACTGCATTTGCTCTTCTTTATCCACTGTCCTTAGCATGGTTATCCTTCCCATGGTTACTACTGCCACTTTCATCCCTTACTCTCCCTTCCAAATCCACTCTTCCTCCTCTTGCCTTTAATTTTAATCCTGCTTTGAGATGCATATTGCCTTAGCTACTTTTCTCCTGCTGTGCTAAATTGGTCCTTGAGGAAGGCAATGCCTTCCATCATCACATATCATTGCTGATTTCCCCTTACAGAAAGGAATGGCTTCTGTCGAGGGGGTCCTGGCCTTGATGGCAGGTGGCTTGATGACTGTTATGGTTGTAGTCTTCAAGTACATGAGCAAGAGAAATTCTCTTGTCTTGTGGTCTTTTTATTCTTTCCTGAAGATGCACTGGTACACTAAGGAAAAGGAACTTAAATTGACCTGGCAGTGGCTTCTTTGTGATACCAGCGTGCTGGAACACAGCTCTGTCTTATTCAGAGGGCAGGACACTTGCTCTTGATGTGAGATGCACCCCTACACCACCAGCCGTTCTCCCCACCCAGAGCCTTAGCTGACGTCGAATACGCGTGTGCTTTTAATGGCGGTGAGAAAGTGAGGCTCTATCTTTTTTAACTGAAGAAGCTATTAAATAGTGAGCCTAATGGAGGACTAAGATCAAGGAAATGGGAAGTTTTATTCCAGTCTTTGAGGCCAGCTTCCTTGGGAGTAATGTATACAGTGCTGTGTACAAACCTAAGCTGGGAAGTGTTAATGTGAACTGGAACCTGTAGGGACAGCATACACTTAAAGAAATGGCCATTTATTGTGCTTAAACTTTTGGTTAGTGAAAGACAGGATCCATTTAGAAAAGGAGATGGGGAAAGGAAGACTGCTGAGATGCTAAATAGGCACAGGAAGGCAATGATAATTTAGAAGTGGATTTGTATTCCGTGTCTGTAGAGCAGTGATGTATATGCTTTTTTGATATTTGGGAAATGTGAATTTCTTTTCTATGCTGTGCTTTAACGCAAGTGTGGCTCCAGCTTTCCTAACCATGAAAATAGAGATGGTCAGCACACCGAAAACTCTTTCCCATTTTGGTCACTTATTGTCTTATTTCCAATCATTTGAGGTCATTTACGTTGGGTGAAGCCTGGAAATGTGATGCGCTTATGGCAGCTGTTCGAGCAATTTAGAAGACCTCTGGAGTTCAGGCTTTGAAATTAATTTTAGTGTGTCTTGGTGCATTACCTGAGGCTGTGTAAGCCCAGTTTGCTCTACACTGGGATCCATCACGGTTGCTGCTGTTTAATCCCAGTGGGCACACCATGGGACACATGGTGGGACAAGCGGAGTGTGAAAATGCATGGTCTGAGATACAGAGCATTTAATAGGTAAAGCAGAGCTGTGTGCACAAGCAAAGCACAATGAGGAATCCATTCACCACTTCCCATAGGGCAGGTGCTCAGCCATCCTCAGGGCAGCACAGCTCCATCACCAAGGAAAAGGAATTTAAATTGAGCTGGCAGTGGCTTTTTTGTGATATCAGTATGCTGGCGTAATGGTGACTTGGGAGGACAAACACCATCACTCCAAACGTCCCCCTTTTCCTCCTCCATCCTCCAGCTGTTACTGCTGAGCATGACACTGTATGATGTGGAATATCCCTTGGGTCAGTTGGCATCCCCTGTCCTGGCTGTGTCCCTCCACCAGCTCCTTGTACACCCCCAGTCTGCTCGCTGGTGGGGTGATGTGAGGAGCAGAACAGGCCTTGATGCTATGCAAGCATTGCTCAATGATAACTAACACATCCTTGTGTGATCAATGCTGTTTTCATCATAAATCCATAACACAGTCCCATACAAGCTCCTATGAAGAAAAGTAACTCCAGCCCATCCAAAGCCAGTAGAATGATGGCTCAAAAGTCAAAGTTAAAAAGAAGAGTTAATGGGAAGTGAAGATGCTGGAAGGAAAAAGATGTGTAATGATCTGATCCAAAAGTACCAGTTGCACCTTACTGAGAGACTGAAGTGTTCTCAGTTTGCACCCTGGTTCCCTCAAATAGGGTCTGGCCAGTTAACAGCAAATACACAGTTTCTAATGAGAAGGTGCATTTGCCTTTTTCTTTGTTTGTTACTGATATTTAATGTACATGTCAGCTACTGAGGTTCTTGTTGTAGCGTTGCTGGAAAGCTTCAGAAGTGAAAGTAAATGGTGTAGGGGTTGGCTAGCCTTCATCTGCTGTCCTAGGAGATGTTCAAACCTGCTCTGCTTTCAAAGTGTCTCTGCTTTGAGCAAAGGTTGCCAGATTGCCTTCTAGGGCTCCTTCCAACCAGAACAATTCTATGGTTTGTGATAAGAAGTTCATAAACAAGCCTGACTCATTAATTTACCCTCTCCAGGTATTTCTCCAGCGCACCCTTGCTTGCTACTGCGTTGCTGGGAGAATACCCCATTTTGATTAACTGCCTGGAAAGATTCTGATTATTTAATGATATGCTTATGACTAATTCATGCTCTCTCCAGATGAGTGAGTCAGGCTCCAGGCTCGCCAGCTATGAGTTACGCAGCCAATCTGAAAAGTCATTTTCATTTATTTTCTTAATCTGAACTGCCGGATTAATCGCATATTTTTGTCTTCTCAAGACCAGTGAGAATGCCGTTTCCAGCCTCTCATAGCAGAATGGTGGAAACGTGCTCTGGAAACAGGAAAAACAGAAAGAAAACATTTACATTTCTAAACAAACTATCCATCCAAGCAGGTAATCGCTTTGGGAAGGGCAGAGGGAATGTCCTGAGCTCACAGCAGCCCATCAAGTCACACAAGCAGTAGGAATATGGCACAAGGTTTTTCACTGCACTGTAAGCAGTTAATAGAGCAAGTGAAATGGGCTCCCAGGAACACTTTTTTGGCACTGCAGAGGTTTTTCATGCTAACAAACCATCTCATTGCTATTTTCACAGGATCATGTGTTTGGGAGGGGCCCCTGGATATTGCCCAGTGCAACCCCACCAGTCAGCAGGGTCAGCTACCCTGGCTGAGCTGTGCATATCTCCACAGATGGAGGGTCCACAGCCTCTCTGTCCCGCATCTGACAGTGTTTGACCACCCTCAGGGTGAAAAAGCTCCATCATCATGTTCAGATAGAACTTAGAATCATGGAATTCCAGACTGGTTTGTGTTGAAGGAGCCTTAAAGCTCATCCAACCCCCTGCCATGGGCAGGGACACCTTCCACTAGCTTCCCATGTTTCTGCTTGTGCGTGTTGCTTCTTGTCCTGTCAATGGCTGCCTCTTCTTCCTCCCCTTCCATCAGGTGTTTATACGCATGGAGAAGACCCTCCAAGCCCTCTCTTCTCTATACTGAAAAGTCCCACCTATCTCAGGTGTCCTCATTTTCCAGCCTAGGAAACCAGTTCCCAATGCTTCTCCCCCAGTGCTGCCAGCAGCAGTCACCCAGCTCGCCTGCCTTGGGTGTATTCAGGACATGGCTAAGCTGTTCCAGACTGAATCCAGGATGTGATCCAGTTGGTGTTCTGTTGTAGTGAGCTGGGAGGCAGAGGGCTGAGATCAATCAGTACACGGAGGGACATTCTCTTTACGTATAAAACCAGTTGTGAATTAAAACTGGTTAGAAAAAAAGAAGAGCCACAAAAATGAGGTTCTTTCTGATGACAGGATCAACTTCTATTAAACCATCCCCAGTTTAGAGTTTGCTGCCTTCAGAGGCAAAAAGCAGTCTTGATTTAAAACAAACCAATAAATCTCCCTTTTTTCCTGTTTGCTTATGCCACTATTCCCACTATGTAATCTGAGCATAAAGGAAAGCGCGCTGCTAAACTTTCTGAAGCCTTCATTTAGCATTTGCATGAAGAACTTTAAAAGAAATAATACAAACAAGTTGGATGTATATAAGGAGTCTTGGAAGATTATATCGCAGATAAGGAAAATGCTTAGGATTTTCTTTTTGTATGTGTAATGCCTTTGCAACCTACTTGCAACATTATTCCCTGCATGAGGGCCCCCTAATTATTTCATCATGCAGCAGGAAATTCTGGTAGGTCATATATAAACAGCCCGAGGCAGAGACCTCTTCATCAGATAGAGCGTGACATCTGACATCTGTGCAGCCTGCCGTTCGCATGCCACAATTAGCCAGGCAGCCCAAACACTAACGAACGCAGGAGCAACTGGGAGCATGGGACTAACTGGTGATGGCAAAGGTCTCCCCTAATCCAAAGCTACAACTCGGCATCCTTTCCTTTTCCAGATGGCCACGTCCCACCCCTCGTACGGGGAGCCCGCAGCAGGCTCGGTCACGGTGAGGTGCTGGCCGGTGGGGTGGGATCCTCACCCTGCTGTGCACAGAGGTTCTTCCTGAGGATGGGCCTCTTGGTTCACATGTGCCTCCTGGGCAGAGCCGGGCCCCCTGCATGGTCCGTGACTGCTCAGGTTTTCTCACTGTACTGCTGTGGTCCCTCCACAAACAGGCAGATATTTTTCCCTAAATGAGCAATGGTCAGTGGCGTTTCCTTGCTGTAAAAAAATGGCTTCTTGGGGAAATTGTTGCAAGCAGCAGTCTGGGGAAGAGTTTGGGAAGTGTATGGAAAGGATGTGCCAGCCGTCACCACTGCCCCTTGGAACTTCCTACCTGGTATTCCCTACACCTCCACATGCCCCCTCCTGTGCTGGCTGGCCCGAGCCATGCTGCGTGTGCAGGAGAGGTGCAACAGCGTTGCTAGCTCTGACACTTGGTTTGTTCATCTGCCTTTCCTGGATGAAAGTGATAGACTGCATGAAAAACAAAGGAAAATTCTGTGAAGGAATGTTGTAAGGAAACAGCAGTTCCCTCGTGTGACATGTATTGTTCTCCCCAGTGTATATTTTCACTGTCTTCAAATATACAACTCCATTTCATTATTACTGTTATTGTTCAGACTATTGGATTCTCTTTTTGTGTGTCTTGGCTGTTTTGAATCAAATAAGAAAGTTTTTTCAACATATTTTTTTGACTTCAGCTTTAACCTTAAGCCCAGTCCTAGAAAAAAATCTGTTCAGCATTTTTCTGCACTCTGTCCAAACCTACTCGCACAGGAAAATGTTCTTTCCATTACTGCGTTTAAGAGCATGATAAATCCCAGCAGTTTTAAGAAATTGAGGATAGCAGCAGTATTTAAGGACAGACTTTCAGTGTTAATACTGGACTACTGAGGCTTAAGCTCTGCAGCACCTCTCACTGCAAAATCTTCTTCAGATAAACAATTCATAATCAGCCTGTGCTCACATTTCAGTCATTCAGTAATGCCAAGGATTTCCTGGGAAATCAGCGCTTTTCTTCCCCTTGGGTAAGTGACTGAAAGGGGTGAAGTTTGTTTGCTGAAATCAGCGATGTTAAAATCAAAGCGTGTCACTGGCTGACAGAGTTCCCAGCTTTCCCGTGCTGTACTCTGCTGCCCTTCTTACGTTAGTTACATTTGTAATTCCTCGTTAACCCTTTTATCTGCTCTAACCTCCAGCCGTTCATCACATCCGCAGGGTCTGCAGCACGCAGGCTGTGGGAAGGCGCTCCTCTTCTGTTCCCTGTGATCTGCCCGGCTGAAGGCAGCCCGCGCCCGCGGCTGCAGCAGTCACCTTGGCGTTCCCTGCTGGTTCTGCAGGCTTTATTTTTAGAAGCTACTCGAGGGTTATTTTATGGTTCCCCCTGGCTTGCGGTGTCTGACAGCTCATGAGAGGCAATGGGGAAGCTTCTGCATAACCCCCCCATAGCCTTAGAGCAATTATTGCTGATCCTGTGAGGTGACTCCCCTGCTCCTGGCCGGAAGGGTAAAAGGGCTTCTTGGTTTGGGGGTGCAACGTTACCCTCACAGCCCCTTTCACAGACCTGCTCATGATTCAGGCAGGGATGTAATTTGGGGTCTGCCCAAGTAAGGCTGCGATAAACACATTTACAATGTAAGAAGCACAGGTTAGGTTGGGATAACTGCTCCTTCTGCTTCCCCTTTGTACTGATCGATACATTCCAGACACAGTGCATCATAAAATACCATCATATCATGCACATGGAGGAGAATATTTGTCTCTGAAGTCCTGCAATATGTAGTGGTTTTAGGTGAACTGCAGCTATTCTGGCAGTAATTCTCCATCAGTTTTCTCTTACAGCAGTTTTCTGTAACTCTCCAGTAATTTCTTTCGGCTGCTGGTCCCGCTCTGGGTCCCTGAAGCCTCCTCCTGAGGTCCTGCCTGCCCCTGGAAGCACTAAGTTAGCCACCGGCCACTTCACAAGGGGTTTTCATTGCTGGGCCTGGTCTTTGCTTGCTTACAAGTGCAAGAGCATGGGAGAGCCCTGCTCTTGCCAACTCTGCCCTGTGCCTGCTTCTCCTTGTGCTGCGGCTGAGAAGCCGGCCTGGAGAGAGGGGAAGGCAGACAGGGGACGGCTGCGGTGACCACATCTGGAGACATCGCAGAATCCCAGCCTGGTTTGTGTTGGAAGGGACCTTGAAGCTCATCCAGCTCCAACCCCTGCCACAGGCAGGGACCCCTTCCACTGGAGCAGCTTGCTCCAAGCCCCTGTGTCCAACCTGGCCTTGAACACTGCCAGGGATGGGGCAGCCACAGCTTCTCTGGGCACCCTGTGCCAGCACCTCAGCACCCTCACAGGGAAGAGCTTCTGCCTCAGAGCTCATCTCAGTCTCCCCTCTGGCAGGTTAAAGCCATTCCCCTTGGCCTGTCCCTACATCCCTTGTCCCAAGCCCCTCCCCAGCTTTCCTGCAGCCCCTTCAGGCACTGGAGCTGCTCTCAGGTCTCCCCTTCAGGAGCCTTCTCTTCTCCAGGCTGCCCCAGCCCAGGTCTCCCAGCCTGGCTCCAGAGCAGAGCTGCTCCAGCCCTCACAGCATCTCCATGGCCTCCTCTGGCCTCGCTCCAACAGCTCCACGTCCCTCTTGTGCTGCTGCTCCGGAGCTGGATCAGGGCTGCAGGGGGGGTGCAGCACTGGGAATCGGTGACCACGCTCCTGATGCAGCCCGGGTCACGGCTGGTTTCTGGGAAGCACAGACCGAACAAGTGACTGTGGGAGACCCGGGCTTCCCTCGGCAGAGCCACGAGCGCCCGACGGGCCGTGGGGCCGGGCAGGGTGAGCTGAGCTCTCTGCCTGAGGACGTGAGGAGAAGCTGAGCAATGCAGGGCTCAGAGCGGCCACCTCAGGAGGCAGGGCCAAGGGTGGAACAGCCGGGGAAAACGGCAGCCCAAGGCAGCGCTGACATCCGGAAACGGCTGCGGGCTGCGTCGGGGCGCTGGGGACGGGTGAGAGAGCGCTGGAGCGCAGCAGGGACCGGGACCGGGTGGCCTGGGGCTGGTGTGACTCATGGGGACCGGAGCTGAAGCATCCTCGGCGCTGCTCGTGCGAGGGTGTGAAGCTGCATCCATCGTGGCTGGATGTCGGGTGCTGGGCAGAGGAGGTGCAGCGGGACCTGGTGCCACCTGGGGAAGGCGCAAGAAATTGTCCGAACCCCTAATTTCTGATGTGGTGCATCCATCTGTAGTATCATTACCACAGTTACAGTGAGAGTTCAACACGTAAGGGATCCCAGAGGCTCTCCATAGGAGTGAGTTTCCCTGGACGTGGTGCTGACTCGTGCTTTAGCTGGGTACAGGCTTTCACTGATGCTCCGTGATCTCTCCCCAATGTGAAGCCTCAGGTGCTGGAGGCAGGCTCCTGTTGCACTTTCTCACCAGTAAGAATATCAGTAAGACCCTTCTGCTATTCAGCCACCAGTTTTCATCAAGAACTTGGGAGAAGGCTCTTTATTCCTCTGTCAGAGCCAGCTGAGATTGGTGGAGGGTCACAGGCTGACCCGGGGGGGACTCGCAGAGACCGTGCATGCATGAAGACACAGCTGTACTTTGCCAGTTGGCCTGATGTGTTGGGGAGCCGAGCTGAAGAGCCGGTTCATTTTCCTGGGTAACTCAGGAGCAGAGGGAAGACTTTCCATTTCCTGGAGCAGGAGAGACTCAGGAGACATGGCCAGTGCTAGAGCTGTTGCTCCCTGCCTGGTGTTTCAGGTCCTGCTGGGTGCCTTCCAACAAACAGGTCACACATCGGGGGGTGTTTTAGGGGCGGCTTCTGCTGCTGCTCGTGCTTGGTGCCCAAGGGACCTTCCCCCACAAGGGAAAAGGCTTTTGGTGGGCTTGAGGAAGAAATGTGGCTCTGGCTAAAGCTAAGCAAACAGCACACAGCTTTTTGCAAGGGAAATAACAGACCTGGGCTAGGTGTGGACACAGAAAGCTTTGAGAGGGTGAGGGCTCATCTATGGTACCGATGGAGAAGAGAGGGATTGATACAGATGGGAGAACTGCTGCTGAGGCCTCCTGAGCTGGGTGATGTGTTTGAGAAACAGAGGAGAGCATCATCGTGTCTGAATTGACACTCCCAGGAGAGCACTGGTGCAGCAGTGAAAAGCAGCTCCATGTAACTATGCAGGGTACCCTCTCAGGCCTTTGGGACTGTCCTTAGCTGCTGTTTGCAGGTAGGTTACATGTTCTTGCAGTTCTGTCACGGTGATTGACTGATAATTGTTTCTATTCTTAATTTTGCTGGGAAATGCTGGGCTGGGAAATCAGAATGAATTAACTGGAAACATGGTCGTTGCTCATGGTGGGCTCTATAAACCACTTAGAATTGAAACACTGAATGTAACAGGCCGGTGGTAACAGTACAAGGTGATTACTTAAAGAACTCCATGGGGCTCGGTAGCCTGTGCAAGTGGCTTCTCAGGCATCTACTGGGACTGAGCCAGACTGTGCTGGGGGCAGAAAACCAGGCAGAGGTGTCTGTGGATGGGGATTGCTAAGGGAGGAGCAGCCTGGAGCTGTGGCGGTCTCCATGCAGCCTGGGGCACAAGAAGCGTGACACCACACCTGGCGAGGCAGAAGGGCCCTGGACTGTCCATGCTAAGAACTGATTTCTCAGGCACAGAGTGCTTCCCGTGAGCTGCCCAGGAGGTCAGAAGGTGTGTGCTCTGGGGCAGGTGTTGTAGGTTGCTGGGAGGCAGAAAGCATGGAAGTGCTACAGCAAATTCAGTACTGCAGGATTTGAGCCTGAGCTGGGGAATTTTGGGCTGTTTGGGTTGGGTTTTTTTTTTTTTGATCGTGCAGTGCTTGTGCCCCTTTTCTGTCCTCAGCTCTGAGAGCACAAGCACACCGATATATCCTTTAGTACATTGGGCTGAACTGGTGACTGTGGGAGAGCTTTGCTTTTCCCATCACAAAACCTCAATTGGTTCTTTGGTGCATGGGCTCCTGTCAACTTCCTGACAAGTGGACACCAGTGCTCAGGAACCCTCTACGAGTTTTCTAGCTCCATCGCTCTTTCACCCTGTGGAGCTGTGCTGCTCGGTGCCCCAGGTCCTTCCCTGCCAACACGGATTGCTAATGGCTGTGAAGCCCCTGCATCCCAGAGGAACATCTGGATCTCTGATACTGCGGCCACAAATGGTGGGCTTGTGAGCAAGCTGGTGTCACTGCATCTTTAGAGGCTGTGAGATTGTCTGTTAGTCAACTTGGCTTATATCAGCAAGAAGAAGTTGAGCTCTGAGATAATTATATGGATATATGAGAGTCATCACACATCCCATTCCAGATAAGCTGAATAAACAGACTATAACTGATCCCTGCCCCTTTTGCTCTGCTGCTCCTGCAGCTCACCTGACAGCACTGGATGTGACATGTGGTCTGGTGGGAATGCACCCACACTGTGGTGCTGGGCATTGCTCTATCTCGTAGCTCCTTTCTACGAGGCAGGAATGTGGAAATCTGATGAAACTGAGACAGGCCTGTCCAGCTCAATGAGCGTTACAGCCCGATTCCAGTTTGGAAAGCCTTTCAGAAAGGTTCTTGCATGCATATTTCAGTAACACTGAAGCCTATGGGATTCAAGCTCCCATTATTAAGTCCTGGCCTGATTACTGTTCCCTTCAGCACATGCTTGGGGTATTTCAGAGCTGGCAATCGGGCCACATGTTTGACACATGTGGTTATTTATCAAGAAAGCCAAACTTACTCTCATGTGGGGCTTCTGCCTATTCCATTGTGGGCTCAGGGAGAGTTCTCCTTCACAAGGCAGCACGAACTTTAACGAAACGTCACTGGTTTTTAAAGCACACAGGCAATTGGCTGTCTGAGGCACAGTTCTGAGCAAACTGTTGGGTTTCTGGGGAAAGCAAAGATGTTCCCCTCGTGTCCGACCGGTGCTTTTGCGGCAGACCTGTGACTCTAGCAGCCAGCTGGTCTGTGCCCTTTCCCTAAGCAGAACCTTTCTGCGTGTTGTCACCTTCCTTCGCATCCCTTGCTACGCAGATTTGTTTCCGAAATCAGCTGTGTGAGTCTCTTGTATCCATTTCCTGCAAGTGTGGAAGTGTCAGGCAGAGGTGGCCTGATCTCCTTGGTTCCCTGCCAGTAGCACGTGTTATTATTGGTTGTAAGAGTGAAACATTTGGCTTACATGAAGCCTTAGTTCATGTTATAGCAGATGTGGATGGTACCTTTTTAGGCAGTGACACAATAGAGCAGAAAAGGATGATCAGTTGTCACTGTAATGTCTATAAACCTCTCAAATCCAGCATCCTATGAAGCCCATGGCACCCTGTGGGGATGTGGTAGGTAACGCTCCAGACTGCAGCAGTCTGCATGGGAGCAGACTTTTGTCCAGCGTCCTTGTGGAGCCTCCTGGGAATGCTGAAGGCAAGCAGTGGAGAGCGTGGGGGAGAAATCCGGTGTCATGGCCCCTGGGAAGCCCTGGCTACGATCTCAGCCTGGGCCTGATGCTGCTTACCTGTGCCTTTAAACTGCCCTTTAATAAAAGTTGAAGTGTAATCACTGGCAATTATGTCATCAGCACCATCTGTTGGAAAGAGTTGAGACTCAAGATGCTGAAGATTTTTGAGTGATTTTGCCGTTCTGCACCAGAAAGTGTGTGCAGCGAATACCTCCTGTGGTTGTCTCAAAGACCTTTATCTTCTCCTCATATTTCTTCTCTAAATCTGAACCCAAGTCCTATAATTATTGCTGAAGAGGAATGAGAAATATCTAGTCTTTAATAGGCATTACATACATTTATGCATAGAGAGAATTATTACTGGAGATGGCACAGGAGGAGAACAGCATTCCTATTTAAAAGCTCTAAAGGTACATACGTTTCAGGTAAAACCTAAAATAAAAATCCTTGATACGGATGGGAATTTCATGAATGAATTTCTTTTCCTTTTTGCCTCTTTAATGAAGAACACAAGCAGAATTGCAGATTCAAACACCTTGGAGTACTGGGGCAGGCAGGGGGTTGATTAGAGTTGTCTAATTATAACTAATGACAGAAATAACATAGGCTCCTGTTTTGCCTCGATGATGTAGGAATTGAGCCACCTGATACAAATACAGCATGCCTCTCCTTGTTTTCTTGTGGCAGGTGATACAAAACTAACTTAGTAAAACTGCGCTGCTGTTCAGGTTCTCAAGAGCTGGACACCTCAGTCTGTCTCCCAGCTCCTGGTCCTGTTCACCAGCTTCCTGGGAATGTGCAATGGTATCTGGCAGTGAGGTAGCAGCCGGTATTCGGGATTAAAGCTGTTCCTGGTGTACTTGCTCTCACTGCAGCTGCAGCCTGCTGCTTGGCTGAGACCGACATCTTGCTTAGGAGTCTGTTTAACTCCAGTTGCTCTGACATGGGCATTTTGATGCTTCCATATGCTGTGTGGCATTAGCAGTTATAAGTAGACAGAATTCCTCCAACTGGAATTGGGAATGATGCTTCTGTGGTGCTGTTCTGAGAATCCTTGTGTGTATTTTTGTAACTACACAAAGTTCAGTGTGTATTTTTCCCCAGAGAAGCTCAGGCCAGGAAAACCTGCTTAAACATAGTCAGAACAAGACACTTTGAAGTGCTTCATTACCCCGCACCTTCCCTGCTAGGTATTCTCTCCAAGCTCCAGTCGATCATAGAATCACAGAATCGCAGAATAGTCAGGGTTGGAAAGGACCTTAAGATCATCCAGTTCCAACCCCCCTGCCGTGGGCAGGGACACCTCACACTAAACCATCTCACCCAAGGCCTCATCCAACCTGGCTTTGAACACTGCCAGGGATGGAGCATTCACAGCTTCCCTGGGCAACCCATTCCAGTGCCTCAGCACCCTCACAGGAAAGAATTTCCTCCTTATATCCAATCTAAACTTCCCCTGTTTCAGTTTGAACCCGTTACCCCTTGTCCTGTCACTACAGTCCCTAATGAAGAGTCCCTCCCCAGCATCCCTATAGGCCCCCTTCAGATAAGCGGAGCTGTCAGGTCTTCTAGTGATGGAGGGACAGGAGCCAGGGCTCTGCTCCCAGCTCACCCCTGGCTGGTACCCCGTTCTGCTCAGTGACTCCTTGTGTGTGGTGTCCATGTGGTTTGGGGACTGCTTTCACACAAGGGCTTGGATCACAACTGCTGTTTAAAAACCTACCTTTTAATGCTGTTTGTTGTCTGCTAATGAGCATATTCACTGAAACAAGGACCTTGTGCCCTGAAGCAAGATTCTAATGCTGAGGGAAACAAAAATGGCAAATATTTCTGTTAGGTATAATTCTCCAGCAATATTTCTATAACTCAAATCCCCAGGTACCTGTCGGTGCAAGTAGAGAGGAGAAAAAGAGTCCTTGAACCTATGCCTGGCTCCAGGGGAGGCCAGCCACTGTGCATATGTACCAGGCTAAGGATGAAGCATAGCACAAGCTGTGAGGTGAGGAAGAGCCGTGGATGGAGCAGAGCTCTGGCTTCATGTCTCAGTGGCTGTTCCAGCACCATTATCCAAATCCCTCCTGCCACAGAGGGGTTGCAGAGGCAGACCCTGCACTGCCACCATGCCCTTGGCTTTCCTGAGCAGGATGTGGGGCATGGCTGTCCCCACCAAGCAACGGCTGGTGTTCCCCCAGCTTGCCTTCATGGCCAGTGGTCACCAAGGGATTGATTGCTGAGGCTGCCTGGAGCCACGGCATTACAAACACAGAGAGCTGAGGAGGAGGTGTGGGTTGGTTTATTTTGCAGACCTTATGGCTGTTTGGAGACTGGAGAGCAGCTCCAGTGCCTAAAAGGGGCTGCAGGAAAGCTGGAGAGGGGCTTGGGACAAGGGCCTGTAGGGACAGGCCAAGGGGAATGGCTTTAACCTGCCCGAGGGGAGACTGAGATGAGCTCTTAGGCAGAAGCTCTTCCCTGTGAGGGTGCTGAGGCGCTGGCACAGGGTGCCCAGAGAAGCTGTGGCTGCCCCATCCCTGGCAGTGTTCAAGGCCAGGTTGGACACAGGGGCTTGGAGCAAGCTGCTCCAGTGGAAGGGGTCCCTGCCTGTGGCAGGGGTTGGAGCTGGAGGAGCTTTAAGGTCCCTTGAACCCAAACCAGGCTGTGGTTATATGGTTCTGTGATTCTGTCTCAGTAGCCATTGCAAGAACAGCAAGTTGGAATAGCAGGGCAGAAGAAAAGAAACAATCTGGCACACAGACCACAACTGGTTGATATCTCTTTTAATTTCTAAATTCCCCAGAGAATCACTTGTTTATTAAGATGTTAAAATCTATTGTCTCACACTTCTGCTGGGCTAATCCAGGAATCTGCTAGAAAAATCCCTTCTTGCAGACTATCCTTTTCAAATCCTACTTTGTTTAAATAGGGTTCAGGTTTGAACTTGGTCAAATTCAACATTTAAGCTTTGCATTTGCGGGTCTGTGTGAATAGCATAGCTTCACTCAAAATGAGAGTATCCATGCACACAAGCAGCATATTCCTTAAACCTCAGGAGAAAATGAGTATGTGCAATACATGTGGTTAAGTGTAACTGTGGAAGCAGCCCAAAAAACTCCTTTGTAAGACACTTCTTTACGCTTTACTCCAGGACAAAGCAGCAGTCAGTGGGTTTCCTGACATTGCATGCGGAACAGGAATAACTTCAGGTTGCTGCACAAGAACAACCAGAACGTCCCAAGTTAATGAAGTGTCTGCCTTGTGAGTGATTTCCTTGGTTTAGCCATGTGCACGTTAGGGTCCGTTCTAATCTCCCCTGGCTGTGGAGCTCAGGAGCTCGGAACAGGCACAGGGCCCCTCACCATGGTGCTCCCCAGGGCTCGGCTCCTCCAGGCAGGGAAGCACACAAGCTCCTGGGCTGTGCTCCCGTGAGCAGGGGACAAGGAAAGCAGAATATGGGAGGATGAAGGGAAATGAGTGATGGAGAACCAACACAGAAATGCAGTCTTTCAGCAGCTGATGATCTTGTCTCTGTATTGTCTTGCTGCTGCTTGCAGGCTGAGTTAAGAAGAGCTGATTATCACACCAAACACAAGGAGCAGCCCTATAGTGACTGTACTGGAGGAAACACAACTTTGTGTCACCTCTGGGGTATCACTGCAAGTTCTCATGCATTTCCAGGCGCTGGTCATGTCTGCAGATGTGTCTGATTTGTGGGTCATATGCTGCGTGACTTTTCCAGCAGTAATTGTGTGTACCTCCCCTTCTAGGACAGCGGCTGCTACTTCATCTTGCTGTCTGGCAGGGTGAATTCCAGGGTGTGGAAGTGCTGGTGCGGCCTGATGGCTGGCTGAAGGTGAAAGTTATCTGAATGGTCTCATTAGCTACAATTAGTGGGTATCTTGCAAATGAAGGTGACAGTGAGGGCAGGCCAGTAGAGCAGGGGAGACACTGACAGCAGAGAAGGCATCTAAACTTGAGAGGAGTCTGATTCTCGCAGGAAACTTCAAACATGAAAGGTGCCTTTAATGTAATTCTTCAGTCTCTTTCACATTAAGACAATACAACGTGCAGCTCACTTCTTACAGTCGGTAATGCCCTTGCCTATCCCTCACATCCATATGATTTAGATAATAAGGGGTGTGGATGACTCTTGATTTCAGGGAAATAGTTGTTTGGCTGTGTTTTGGTGTTTTTATAAAGTCCCCTGGATAGAGCCTCACAATGGGATAGATTACATTTCTGCTTCAGTGGTCAGAGGAACTTCCATTACTTTCATTAAAAATGATGCGTTTAGTAAGTTTCTACCAAATAGACATCTATTAATGTGTAACTTGTTTCAGAATTTATTTTCGTAATTTATATTTATTTATATTCTAAAATTTATATTCATTCGTATTACATTTGTAATTTATATTTATTTAAACCAGCCCAACCTATCTGATAGACTGGTGCGCCTTTGGGTCTTCTTGTAATGTAAAATATACATCAGTGATCTTGGGACAGGACCTGTTTCACTCCTGGAGCGAGCCCTGCAATCTAAATAAACGACACAACGGATGCATCTGGCCCAAGCTATTTCTGTTTGCCCCCCCCTGAATCAGTGCATATCTGCAGCGCTTCCCCTGTCCGCGTGTCCTTCCCTGCCTGTCTTACAACCCTTTCGTGGCGAGGTCTGCGTGCACCAAAACGCAATGAGGTGTTTCCTCAATAGGGGAACCCTGCAAACAGAAGTAACCCTGCCAGCAAGCAGCTCCCTGGACCCGCGTCCTGTGTGCGCCCTGCTTCTGCTCTCGGCGCGGCGTCAGCGCTGGCTGGCGGAGGCACCGGCCCGGGCAGTGACACCCCGCGCTCTCCCACCCACTGCCGCCTCTCCTAGAGCCTGGTCTCAGGCCGGTGGTTCCCAGCGGGTTCACAGCAGGAGCCTGGGAGCCGCGGGCTTGGACTGGTGCGGCAGCAAATCCGCATCCCCTGGGGATGCGGTGTGCGTGTGTTCATCGGCACACCAAGGACCCGGTAACTAGAGAGAACAAAGGAGGGTAATGTGTGTAGAAACCACACCGTGAGACAGAGCAGTTTTGGGAAGGGGTGATAAAAGGCTTTGCTGCGGTAGTGCGGTGTCTGCTGTATGCCCTCAGGGCTGGGTTTGGAAATGCAGAGAGATCTCTGCAATGTTATTAGAGAGGTAAGTACAACCAGTGATTGTATCATGATGGGAGGCTCTTAACCTTCCAGATACAGATTTGAGAGCAGATGCGACAGGGTGCAGATATTTCTGCTTGTGTTGGTCTCCAGGTTTCTTTGCATGTGGAAGAGCTTTGGCCTTTGTTTGAACCTAAGGTGTGAAACCCGTCCAGAATCTGCATGGCAGACAGAGGCAAAATGCTGTGGGGAATGACTCCAGACTGAACTGGATAAATGCCTCAAAAGGGCACAATGAATGGGTAAAGATCCCATAATGTAAAGAAAAAGTGTTAAGTGAACAGAAAAGCTGTGCCTTAGACATAAGAAGTGCAAAATAAAGTGGAGATTCCCAAGGACTGTATGAGCTATATTTTTATAAAACAAAGTCAAAGTTTCTTCAATCAAGTTTGGACTTAGGCTGGAAAAAGAAGTAAAAGGTAATTTATAATATTAATCATGTATATTTATATATATTATATAATATTTTATATTTTAAATATATTGATCATAAACTGATCCCATCATAAACTAACACTGTGTCCAAGGTTCCCATAAATATTCTTTTTCAGCCTCATGGGGACATGCTGTGTGGCTAATGAGACAAAAGGATAGGGAAAAAGATCTGCATTAGGAACAGACTGTGGTGGGCTGACCCCAGCCAGGAACTAAGCAACTCCCTGCTTCTTGCTTACTCCTCATCCCGCAGTGGGATGGAGGGAGAATCAGGAGGGCGAAAGCCACTAAAACCAGAGGGTGTAGGTAAGTGAAGGGAGGAAAAAAATATCCAAACAAAAAGAAAGATGAAGTGATGCAAAGGCAATCGCTCACTGACCGCCTCCTCCAGCTGACTGGTGCCATGTGCTTTAGTGAAGCTGCTTGGTCAGGGCTGTACTGTGCGGCCATGGCAGAAAGAGGAGCAGTACAGAAGAGGTGGTCAGTGGTTGCTGGCTTCTCAACCAGATCAACAGAGCAGATAGAATCATAGAATAGAATCACAGAATAGTTTGGGTTGGAAAGGACCTTAAGATCATCCAGTTCCAAACCCCCTGCCATGGGCAGGGACACCTCACACTAAACCATCTCACCCAAGGCTCTGTCCAACCTGGCCTTGAACACTGCCAGGGATGGAGCATCCACAGCTTCCCTGGGCAACCCATTCCAGTGCCTCACCACTTTCTTCACAGTAAAGAACTTCTTCCTTATATCCAATCTAAACTTCCCCTGTTTAAGTTTGAACCCGTTACCCCTTGTCCTGTCACTACAGTCCCTAATGAAGAGTCCCTCCCCAGCATCCCTATAGCCCCCCTTCAGATACTGGAAGGCTGCTGTGAGGTCTATAGGTCTAAGATGTCACTTTGCTGTGGGTAGGGTGATGAAAGGTGTGGAGGTAAATGACCAATGGGATAAAATACCGCATGAATTTAGCAGAGTCAGGCCATCCCAGACTGACCATCTCCTGCTTAAAGAATTCGGCTTCCTCTTTGTGGAGTCTGCATCCTTGGAGACATTAAAAGACCAACTGGTCATGGGGCTGAGCAACCAGCTGTGGGTGGCCCTGCTTGAGGAGGGGGTGGGACCAGATGGTCTCCAGAGGACCCCTCCAACCTCAGCCAGTCTGTGGTTCTGTGAGAGGAGTATGCTCAGGGCAAGAGAGCAATTGGGCTGGATGTGCTGACCACATCCGAGGTGCATTCATATCCCAAGTCTGTATTGGGGCACTTCCGTGAAAGTGGAGCAAAGAATTAGCTAAAATCATTTGAAATTATTTGTTAAAAATATTATTTTAGAGGGGCGAGCATCTTTCTTCCAACTCTTAACTCTGCTAAAGTGCAAGTTTACCCAGGGAATAGACACAGTTCAGATCTGGGGGTGTTACCACTGGATGGAAAATGAATTCTCAAGTGTTTGAAAAATGAGACATCTTCTCCGTGGGTTTTTCATAGAAAACCCTGGAACTATTGAAGAAAAATGTCCAAAGAAAACGAAAACTTTGTCACTTTTGTCGTTTCCCTGTGCCAGGAAGGGAAAGGAGCCTTGGCCAGCTCAGGGCTCTGCTGCTGCCTGCCTGGCACAGGGCTGCCACACTCTGCCCTGAGCAGCGACGGTTACAGGATTGTCCAGAACCAGATGGTGGCATTGGAGCCTAAATGACTCACAAGTGAAATGCTTTAGTCTTAAATTCCTCCCTGATGTTACTCCATCAAAGCCAATTAATTTGGCCTCCTGAGCCAGCATCCTCCTAAACTTTGCCAAACCTCTTTGGCTTGTTACTGTTGTTTGCAAATGGTTTTAGAACAAGCCCTCTTCCCGTCCCCTCCAGACGTGTGCTCAGCAAGCATGGCCTCCAGGCAGAGGCTTGTTAGTAGTGAAAGAGCTGTCCCCACCTAGAAATCTGCACTCAACCTGAAGGTATTTATTGTTCTGTTTTACCAGTGGGTCTGGTAACGCTGGAAGGTTTCTAGAGACATATACCAAGTTTTACCAATTTGACTTTGCTCCTTTGTGCCTGTATCAAGTTCTGCCAGCTGCCCCGAATGCTTTCTTTGGGGATGGGGAAGTGATGCTGACACCACTGTCTCTTCTTGGTTTGGTTGTTTTTCCTGCAGAAAATGTGCTGCTGAACATGTACCTTTCAGGTATGATTCGGGTGTTTTAAACAGGTCAGAATTACACTCTCTGAGGCTCACAAACATTTGGCAGCAAAACTGCTGATGCGATGAAGGAGCACTGGGTGGCTGGGTAAGGGACAGCCTGACAGGGTCCCTCCTCTCCCAGTCGCTGCTTCAGGTCCAGACCAGAGCAATAGTCACCAGCTGCTCTCTGGGGAACGTGGTGTGGTACCCAGCGAGAGCCGAGTGCTGCAGAAGATGAGATGAGTGGAACCCCCACTTACAACCTCCCCTGCTGCAGAGATAATCTTCAGTCTCAGAGGCAAGGCCATAGGTTGGGAAACAAGTGGGCTGAGAGAAACCTGGGGAGGGTTAGGCAAGTGTCAGAGTGGGGTTGGAAGGCTCTGCCTGCCAGCATCACACTTTAAAAGTAATGTTTCCATTGTAGATGCTTGGGTAAGTATCAGTGTCCCACGGAGAGGGTGCTGTACAGCTTTGTCTTCCAGGCGGGGAGAGAAACAGAGAAACTGTTCTTTCCCCCCGTTCCTGTTTCCCACCCACAAGTAACTCAAGAGTGTTTCCTGGAGTCGCTCCAGTTGAAAACTGGAGAAATAGGAGAGTCTTTGTTTAATGCAGCTCTTCAGAAATGCTATTTCTTGTGGCTTATGTCACCTTCCAGTGGCACATGAATCATCATGTAATGTAGTAATACTGTATTGACTGGAAGTGTTTCTAATGCTGAAGTCAAAGTAAAGTGGAAGAGAATACAAACAGCCAACTACTCAACTCGTCTGCAGCCAGGCGCAGGTGTGGGGTGAGGGTGTCTGTCCTTGAGTCCAACGTGTCCTTCTACGGGATTCAGTCTGCCTGTCTTTAGGCACTTTAAGAAGCAGCAGTACCCTGCCAGGCATTCCAGGTGCTCTTTCCCTGTGTTCCAGGAAGGAATATAAACCCACAGCACCGGTGCTGAAGCAAACGGCAGACCAAAGTGTTCTGGCAAGGAGTCACCCTTCCATGCAAATAGCCAGGGCTCATGGTGGGGGGTCAGGTCTCTGCTGGCCTTGGTGCCCCTCATCTTTCTGTAATGCAATGCTGCATTTCCCTTGTGGAGGGGGAGAATGCCGTTACATCTGGTAATGATGTTATTCTTATTGCATTCGTGTGTTGCACTGCTGTACAGACCTCGAACATATACATCCAGCCATCTGATCCAGCTCTTTTTTTGCTATACACATTCACTTACTCTTCAGCTCTGAGGCATACTGACTTAATTCCCTCTGTTTTCTAATGCTGTGTGTGGTTTAATCACATCCCCAGGAAGAGGTGTAATTATTAAACCACAGGAAAGTTAATGACTGGTATTTGCTCTATAGCATAACCCATTTTGGTGTCCGGGGTTTGGCATGTCACCCAATGGGAAAACCAGCTTGGAGACATAATCCTCAAAGCACACATGATTTTCCAGTGATTTATACATCTCTTTTTTTCACATACCAGTTAGAACAATAGGTTTGCTGGTTATTTTAGAAGCCTGTGTTTTCTCGATCAAGCTGTGTGGTGCTTACCGTGCTGAAAACTCTTCCCTGGCATTATCCCATGGTTTATATGGGGGATGGGCATTTCACCATATGCAAACTAGATTCTACATGAAATTTGCATTCTTGTGTAAATGTTGCCTACAGTACTTGTCATTACACAAATGCATAATTCAGGGGTGTTTGTTAAATCAAGAGCTTCTAATGTACTTTGCTTATTATGTATAAAATCCCTAGGAAATTGGCTAACAATTGCTCAACATTTTCCTTACTGAAGGGATTTCCTGGCAGCCTGGCCATAGCGGTTGGTTATCAGTAGCTCTCTGTTTGTCTTTTGAATTCTGCTTAACTAAAGATCCACTAAAATACATCAAACTTCATATTAGTCAAAAGGGAAAGGGACAGAACCCACTAGAAAACAGCATTTATGCATTTGGTTCATATTGTATTTAGAAATGATGATCTGGAATCAAATCTCTGCTTTTGTCTATGAGGTTCATTAAATGATATTGAAGATAGCTTAGAAGCAGGGCCAGTTTAATCATCTTTATTAGCCCCTACATGAAGTTTGCAAGCCAAACAAGACATCTGTGAGCCCAGGGCAGTGGTGGAGTCCTCCTCTCTGGAGGGATTTAGGAAATGTGTAGAAGTGGTGCCCACTCTGAGCAATGTCACCCACTGTGAAATCAGTACATCAGGCAGCGCATGGCATGGACTTGATGTGCAGAGGATCAGGGGACAGTCAGGGTTTTGCTTGGGGGGTGAAGGAGACTCGTGCAGGGGTTGTGCTTTGTTTATTGTGTATGAAGTGCTAAGGTGAAGAGGGAAGGGCACGCCGTGATGGATAGCTTGTTCAGGGCATAGTGGTGTGACATCAGGGAAAACACCCATGGAATGAAGTGCTATTCTGTGCGAGTAAAAGTACCAGAACTGCAATGAGTGAACTTGAACAACCCTGCTTGTTTGCAGGGACTGGTTAACAGTTCTGGAAACGGAGGATTAACAGTATTTTCCAGTGAAAACTACCATGGTTTGTTTTCTGTTTCATGGAGCCAAATAAACCAGAATTCAGCTGTCAGATGACTCAGTGGCACGCTGATAGTTCTGTTTCTGGAGCATTTGTGAGAATTGTGTTCTTGCTGTGTGTGAAATTCGCTTTTTCCCTTTTTAAGGTGTTCAGTCTGAGCTTTATATTGGACTGCTCTTGAAAATTACAGAACCTTTCCAGGGGTGGTTCTGGGTTCATGCACAAACTGGACACTAGTGATGTTTTACTGCATTCACTTTGAAGACTGTTTCTGATTTCATGCATTTCTTTTCAAGAATGTCAGGATTGCCAATTTAACCTGGCCTTGAGGTCAAAAACAGGCTTTAAGCTTTTGCATAGGAATATATGGTCATTTGGGTACTGCAGGGGATGTAGAGCCCTTCCACAACACAGTGGCAAACCCTGTGTGGGGCGTATGGATTGTGCGTGATCTGGAGACTGGAGAATCAAGCTTTGGAACGGAAATCCATCAGGCCGAATGCCTCATCCACCTCCTCATCCCGGCAGCTCAGTGAGGACAGGCAAAGCGTCCCCACCACCAACAGGACTCCCCCACACTTTGGGTCTAGGTGAATTGCATCGGTGAAGGTGACCCCCAAAGGAAGCGCTCTTCACACCAGCGGGGGACGGAGGGACTGTGCAGAGTCTTATCTCGAGACAATCAGGTGATTTCTCAGTGTGAATGTGCATGGCTCAGGGATCGTTTCCCCGTTTTGGGGAGATGAAATCTCGGAATGTGCTTTTGTTTTTGTACAAGTGGGGCTCAAAATAAAGGGGTGTCACTGGGGAGCAGGGAGCAGTTGTTCAGTCAGAAAGTTTGAAACTTGTTTTCGAAGCAAGAGAACATATTGCGGTTTTTTTTTTCCCCCACTCTATAAATAACTCTTGGCAGGCAGAAACAACCTTGATTGCATGAGATGAAGTAGAGCAACCAGCAGGCTCTACAGCAGAATAAATGGCACTGTGCCAAGAGCTTCATCAAATGAATAATAGCTTCCACTTGACAATCAGTAAAGTGCCTCTTCTCCTGTGGATTTAGTTTTTAATGATGATTAGAGAGGATGGGCCCCTAAAATTTCTCTGGTAGAAATGACCTCCTATTAATTTCTGTTACTTGAAATGCTGAATTTCAAAGCTATTTTACAGCTGCAAAACCAAAGGCACTGACATAAAGGAACTATTATCTTTGTAATTGTAGCAACAAGTACTAAATTTGTCATTGATTAACAGAGACTTTTTAACTTTACGAGCCTTCTGTTGGCTGTGCCCCTTACATAATGTTCTGAGCTTCCCAGATTGCTGTCCTTGCAAAGGGAAATGTTTGTTAAGTGTGAAAGAAAACCCCGTGGACCAGAAAGCCCTTCTGTCCTACTGCCTTTTCCTAAGGTAACTCCTTCACGTGTTTTTGATCTAACGTTGCGCCGACTGCGGTGGGGAGCAAAGGGTGTGCTCCATGTGGCTGAGCCCTCCCTGCGTGCACGTCTTGGGTGTGCTGTGGCGTGGGGTGCCGCACACACCGCGAGAACAAATACCTAACCCCCAGTTGTTGTGTTCCCCGGGAACAAAGGGAGCTTCCCTGCTTTGCTGAGCAGAGAGAGGGGATTTTCATGTAGGAGTTTTTAATTGCCTTGAAAACCTGCACGCACATCCCATGCCTCCTTCCTTGGGTTTTGTGTTGTTTTCTTTAAAGCGAGGGTGTGGAAAAGAACTTTGTCAAATGCTGTTGGAGCCTCCATGAGGCTCTTTGAACGGGGAGTCACAAGAAAGATTGATCAGTTCCTACATCTTGATTAAAATGTAGAAGCAAATTACAGCCTAGTCTAGGCTTCTGTCTTTGGGCTGCTGCTGCTGCTGGTTTGGGACAACACATGCTGCACGGTATTTAATAACGCAGCATAATCTTACAAAATGATAAACCACTTCTCACAATCTCCTCAGTCTGGAATGTCCTGGAGGTGCCCATTCCCCTGCTCCAGGGAGCCAGGAAGGACTCCAGCACTATGGAAGTGTCTGTGCTGGTGGGCTGCGCTGCGCTGGGCCCGCTGCCCTCCCCCTGGGAAGCACAGCTGAGGTGAGGAGCACATTCCCAGCCTTCTGGGGGTGGCCCCAGGAGAGGAAATGTCCCTGGGGAGCCCTGCAGGAAGCACAGAAAAAGAAGGAGCTTTATCTATGGGGTTGGAGCAAGCTGCTCTAGTGGAAGGTGTCCCTGCCCATGGCAGGGGTTGGAACTGGAGGAGCTTTAAGGTCCCTTCCAGCCAAACCAGGCTGGGATTCTGTGATTATGTATTAATTAATGCTCTTATGACATGAGGCTGTTACTCAGTAAACAAAATAAGTGCTTGAGGGAGGTAAAATAACCTTTCTGTTTCACATCCAGAGGGGGTTTCAGAGCGCTGCCTCCCATGTACCACGCTGGGATGGAGCATCAGCAGAAGACGATGAAAGGAGCATCGTAATGGGAAATTTTTGTCAGTGCAGGTACTCAGACGTGTTGCACAGGGGGATGTTGACTGCCTTGGCGTGTCTGGCTTGACTACATGAGCCCTCCAGGCTTGTCTGAATTGTGCTATCAGGAAGCTTTGACAGCTACTGATGGTACTTAGAAGGATGCTGCAGGGGACCTGAGACCACCATCCAGATTTGTGGGTGTGCAGGCAGGATGTGAGGGACCACTGAAACGAGGAAACATAGAGAGTCAGTTGTAGGCACTTGATAAGGATATTTTTTAATATTTTGTTGTGAATCTCATTTTTTGGTTTATCATAGAATCATAGAACAGTCAGGGTTGGAAAGGACCTTAAGATCATCCAGTTCCAATCCCCCTGCCATGGGCAGGGACATCTCACACTGAACAACAGCACCCAAGGCTCTGTCCAACCTGGCCTTGAACACCACCAGGGATGGAGCACTCACAACCTCTCTGGGCAACCCATTCCAATGCCTCACCACCCTCACAGTAAAGAATTTCCTCCTTATATCCAATCCAAACTTCCCCTGTTTAAGTTTGAACCCGTTACCCCTTGTCCTGTCACATTTTTACTAAAAGTGATCTCAATTTCTTAGTAAAAATCCGGCTTTTCATAAAAATTTGGAACATTTCATCTCGACGATTGAAATTGGATTGAAACTGGGTCTTTCGATATCCAGTCTGAATTGGATATTGAAGCTGGCAATTTGTCACCAACCTTTTTCTCTACATAAAATCCCAGTGTTGATGAATCAGCATGTTTTTTTAAATAAACTTTTCTCTGTAAGGTCTTGGCAAGCAATAGAGGCATCCAGAGCAGAGCATGTCAGCAGAGATAGGAATTTAGTTCTGGAACCAGTCATTCCATACGTGTTCTGTGGGAGCTGGGCTTTTCTTCAGCTTTACCACTAGTGAAAATGATTCTGAAATCATTTCTGTAGGTGCTTGTTTTGTCTGTGTGTGCTGCCTGGTGCTGCACTTTCTTACCACATCAACAGAATAGAGCAGGAGCTTTGTGTCTGCGAGGCCAGCTTTGAGAGGCGTGAGCCCTGGCTGATGTTTGCATGAAGGTGCTGTGGCTGTGATACCTGCAGTGGTGCAAGCACACAGCACCGCTGTGGAGAGCCTGGTGAAGAGAGCTTTCTACCCACAGCTTCGGAGACTTCTGAACACAGCCCGGTTACCAGCGGTCACTGTAACCCAGATCCCATGGGATGCTCGGAGCAGTGTTCACTGGCATGAGCTGGCAATGAGTGGACAGGGTATCTTGAGAGCGGTGCTTCATCCTTGCAGCAGCTCTGCTCCCTGGGCTGTAGACTGCCTCACCCTAGCCTGTGCAATGGGATTACAGCCTGGTTTTATCCCTTTAGCTGCTCGGACCTGCATTAAGCACTTGCACAATTGCATTTTTATTATTATTGGCAGAAGTTGGCTTTCGTTTAGCACGTGCCCTATCACTTACTCTGGAGTTCTCTCACAAATGATGTGTCATCAGCAAACAGCATTTAAATTGTGTTTCCATGCTATCAGACATGTACTCCAGGGCATTTCCACTGCAACTATTGGAGCTCTTATCAAGGTCTGGAGAATACAATAGAATATGCAATGCTGACAACACCGAATTGCTTGTGTGAGATGTCACTGCACTGCAGAAATCATTTCCTGCTTTAAACTCAGGAGAACATGGTGCTGCCTTGGGCCACCCCACTGCTGTAGGGTAACTATGAGTAAATACTTCTCTCCCACAGTGACCTGTGTGTGACCAAGGTAACAGCAGGCAGCACTGAGACACTAACGTAACCTTGGTTTGCGGCTGAGGGGCTGGGGAGGAAAGCGGAGGCAAAGGGGTTCAGAAAAATCAGGTAACACTGGTAAGGACTTGTTTCCTCAACAGGCAGAGGCTTTGTAGCCTGCACTGCAGACCTGCAAGGTTCATACTCAAATGAGATGGTAGCAGGAAGAGTGCTTTTACAAAGCCCCTCCCAGTGATAAATGTCCATTGCATACCCATGCACCTGTGAGGAAATCCAGCGTTTTGTTTAGGAATTCATGTCTCGTTTGCCCTTTCCTTCATCTCAGAAGGACTTCCCAGTATTTCCAGTGGGGCTCCAGCGTGACTGCTGGTGCTGTCGGGACACGCTGGTGAGGTCGTGGCAACCCAGTCTTTGTGCTTTTATCTAAAATCAGAAATACCTGGGCTATCTCAAAGGCACTAGTGTTGTCCATGGAGCTTTAAATCACTGTGCACCTGTGAAAGCCGATTAAGGTGGTGGATAGTACCCTACCAGGGATGCTGCCGAGACTCTAAGTCAAATTCAATCCAAACATGTTAAATTTGAGTGTGTTGTTTCAAGTTAACGGGTATAGCTTCAACTCAAGACAAAGGCAGGAGCTGAAACCAGGTGAATACGGCTTTAAACCACACAGGAGTTTTCCTTGGGATTTTCTGTGCCCTGTTTAAGTTTAGTTTAATAAACCAATCAAAATACTCTGTAGGAATGATAAGCTTAAAAGTGTTTTATTCCAGTAGTGTGGCTTGGATAATTCAGGGCAATCTGGAAGTCAGAAAGTGGTCAAAATAAGTTATTGCAGGTATTAGGGGTAGCAGTTAGCCTTAGGAACCAACCCCTTGGGAAATTCTTGTGATTTCATCTTGCAGAAACTAACTGGGCTCACTTGAAAAGCTTCATCACAAACATAGATTTATTTTGTGGGTGATCAAGTTTCAGAGAGAACTCATGATTTCCCACAAGAAATCTAACCCATCCGTATGTCCTTGTACTGTTTAGAATCAGTGAGAACAATTACAATTACTTTTCTAGAAGGTTCTTCTCTCTTCCAGTCTCAATTTTCTAGCAACCTTAGAGAAGAAAAAGCAATCAGTCAGTCTTCTCCAGGACATGTAAATCCCTGAAGTCCTCTGAAATCGAAGCAGGCCGGAAGGAACCAAGAATCAAGCTTCCCACTTCAACCCTACAGCAGCTTCCTCAGCTGGAAACAAACAGGCTCAGAGGCTTTGTACCGCTGTGAGCTGCTCTGTGTGCTGCAAACCAGAATGAGAGTCTTGATCATTTCAACACTTTCATTTTCTCTTAATGGGCAGAACTTTTGTTTTGCAATAGGCACCAGATCTTGAAACAAATCAAAATTCAACCAAGTAAAACAAAAGACAGAACTGAGAAATGGAGAGCCAGACCCTCAGATGCTGTCAATCAGCTCATTTCACTGGTGGAGCTTTTGAGCTGAGGGAGGTGGACACTGGTCTATCTACAACCCAGGGCACCGACCTCTGCCAGTAAACTGGAATGAAATGAGAGCCAAATCATTTATGCATCTTCTTTGGCACCTCCATGTCACTGTTGCAGAAGCATTTCAGATGTGGACTAAATCCTGGAGAACTGCCTTTGTGTTTGATGTGCCCTAAACGTGCAGTGCCTCCTTCCTGAATGCCTGGAGGTGAATCCTGCCCTTGCTGCTGAAAAGGTGATGAGGATTTGGCTCCACTGAATGAATGGCAGCGAAGTATTGTTAACTTCAGCAGACTTTTACTGGGGATGCAAAAGGTCCTTTTACAAGATTGCTTCTGAATCTTGGCTTCTCCACTGTGGTGTTCCTGAAAAAGTGCCTAAAAAGATGCTTAGACTTCACTGAAGATAGAGTTTAATCCTGGCTGTTCACAAGTGATTACTTCTTGCTACAAGGCAATTGGTTAAAATATCCTAGCAGTTTCCTGAAGTCAATATGAATTTGTCTTGAACTGGTGAACTGCGAAGCTGCAGTATCTAGCAAGTGGGGTGGAACAATTCCAATATTCCCGAGGAGCCCTGAGTAACAAAAGAACATGTTTGGGGCTCAGCTTGGTCAATATGGGAGTAATAATAGATGTTCGTTGTGAAATGTAAGATCAGAGCTTGCTGCTCTTGCTCCTGCTGTGGCAACCAAAACGATTCTGTTTCCCCAGTATCATCACTCTGATCTCGCAGAGTGGGAAAGCAGCACACACTGCAGCTCGAGGCTCACCCGAGGAAAACAACGCTTCATTATCTTCAAGAAAAGCTGCATTTCTCAGGAAATTTAAGCCCCCAAACAGCCATGTTGAGGCAATCTGGTATTTATCAGCGAACAAGGCCCCTTGTGGGGTGTGTAAGTGTCTGCCCCTTGTATGGGGAAGAGCTGGTTGATCCCTGCCTGTCCACACCAGTGGGTCAGTCTCTGGAGGGTGCTCAGCCCCCCGATGCTGCTACGTCTCCCATTTAATCCTTGTCTGCCCATGTTTTACTACGCATTTCAGTGAGAGGACAGCAGCGAGCTTTAGGAAGCCCTACTTGATACGGAAAGCTGCAACCACTTGAAGAGATGCCAAATGTAGGATAATGATTTGCCAGTGAATTAGATGGCAGAGTTACCTTTGAGGAAACAGTGCACATCCAGGACCCCCGTTGACACCAGGGCTGTAATGAGCTGAATTCTGCTGTGGCTGTGATGAGCTAGCACCTCTGTGGAAGGCAGTGTGAGACCTACCAGTCACTGCAGCCTTACTGTAAGGCTGCCCAGGCACCTGAGACATCCTCTGCCCTTTGCTAAGCCACACATATATATTGTTCAGGAGCAGCAATACTTTCCAGAAGAAGCAATACTTCATCTGTAGCAAAAAAGCTCTCTTTTTGCTACAGATGAAGCTGATGTCTCCTGTCACCAGATACAGCTCCTCTTGCTCCTGCGTCTTCCCTTTGCCTCTCCCTGCGTGATTCCGTCCATCCCCTTGCTCAAGGAATTCTGGGCCGCTGCAGTTTGTGATAGATGCACAATGAAAGTAACAAGGCGCTGAAGTGACACTGCTGCTTGGAGCAAGCTGCCCTAGTGGAAGTGTGCATGCCCGTGGCAGGGATCGGAACTGGATGAGCTTTAAGGTCCTTTCCAACACAAGCCATGCCATGACTCTGTGGTTCTATGGCTGCAGGGGATGTTTACCCTCCTCTGTGCATGGGCAGTGGTGTGTACCCTTGCTGGCACAGCAGGATGGCTCGGTGTTACCACTGCAGCCCCTGGGATGATGGCAGAGAGCTTGCAGCACGCTCCCTTCCCTGCTGGGAGCCAGCCAGTGCTCGTGTCCCTGTGCAACAAGGGAAGAGCAAAACCATGCAGTTGTTTCCCAAGCCACTCAAATCACTGTCCTAGCTTTGGCATTGATTCTTAAGCCAGGGCATAGGCTTCCCTCTTTACTTCAATGGGACTTTAGTACATGTTTAAGGTTGAGCACATCCTTCAGTCCTTTCCTGGGTTAGGAACCATTGAAAACAGATGAAGTGTCTTGTACAAGGGTGCGCAAGCTAAAAGGAAGGTTTGCAAGGCAACAGCTGAAAGATTCTCCCAGTGCAAGAAGCTAGAGTGCAGTGACGAGAGGAATGCTGTTTCTCACCTCACTGTCCAGCTGATAGCTTCAGGCATGCTCAGCCAGCCTCTAGATTTAGAATCACAGAATAGTCAGGGTTGGAAAGGACCTTAAGATCATCCAGTTCCAGCCCCCTGCCATGGGCAGGGACACCTCACACTAAACCAGGTCACCCAAGGCTCTGTCCAACCTGGCCTTGAACACCGCCAGGGATGGAGCATTCACAGCTCCCCATGGCAAAGTTTGGATGGTGGTCATTTGAAGGTGGTCAGCTTGCACACCCTGCGCAGTGCTGGATGAATGGGTACAGATGTCAGAGTGTCTTTTTTTTCAGTCACATTTGCCCGTCACTGCATTGTATTGATGTAATCTCCAAGTGGATCAAACCCCTTTCATTGGTGGAGCTTTTGAGCTGAGGGAGCTGGACTCTGGTGCATCCCTTCACTAAGGATGTTTTTGTGTAAATTTTCTTGCCTATGAGGTTAATTGCATGCATTTGATCTTATCTTTGTCTCTAGCCAGGGAAATACCCACTGCAGCTCCAGCAGGTTCTCAAGAAGAGCACTGTCTGTCCTTCTGAACTGACAAGTTTGTGTGCTTATTAAACATAGCTGTGGGCACCTTTATCTTTGCCCAGCAATGTGTGCAAAATCATGGAGTATCCTGAGCTGGAAGGGACCTGTGGGGACCACTGAGTACAACTCCTCACTCTAGCAGCCTAAAAGTTAAACCAGATATCTAAGAGTGTGTTCAAAGATTTCTTAAACACTGACAGGCCTGGGGCCATGACCACTTCCCTGAGGAGCTGGTTCCAGTAACAGCAATATTTTACTTGGGGTGTTGATTTCGATGCAAGATAGATTGTAATGCAGCAAATCACTGCAGCAAAGCTCTAAGCAAGGCGTTGCTTAATTCATGGATTTATTTAACCCTTGTTTAACTCTGCAACATGCTTTACATGCACAAAAGGAATCTTTTATCAGTTTTGCTTGTGGAGAGCCTTTAAAGACAGGGAATGAGGAGCCAAGTTTGTGGTAAAGACTGAGCCCCTGGATATGGACTCTTCATTAGGGACTGTAGTGACAGGACAAGGGGTAATGGGTTAAAACTTAAACAGGGGAAGTTTAGATTGGATCTAAGGAGGAAATTCTTTCCTGTGAGGGTGGTGAGGCACTGGAATAGGTTGCCCAGGGAGGTTGTGAATGCTCCATCCCTGGCAGTGTTCAAGGCCAGGTTGGACAGAGCCTTGGGTGACCTGCTTTAGTGTGAGGTGTCCCTGCCCATGGCAGGGGGGTTGGAACTGGAAGATCTTAAGGTCCTTTCCAACCCTGACTCCTCTGATTCTGTGATTCCATAGCACTATTGACCCGGCTGTTTCCGCTCGCAGTGACAGGACAGTCTGCAGTGACGGTCTGGCCCCGAGAGCTGTCCTCTGCTGAGAAGCACTCGGCGCTTCTCCAGAACCCCTCTGCTCTGCAGCGGGGAAGGTGGAAGAGGCTGTGCCGAGTCCTAGACCTCACCTCTGCTGCGCTCAGGTGTGCACTGCCCCTTCTGCACATGGGTTTGCAGCACTGTGAGTGCACTACTGTGAGTAACACCACCACCCAGACTGACGTTCTTTCCCACTGTTGATGCCATTGTTTTCTTCATAGCACCCTGCAGCAAAGAGAAGCTGTTACGTTTGCCCTGAGAAACGAGCACACAGACAAAACCTCTCCGAGATAACTAACAAACTAACAGTGACCTACAAAATCACTAGTTTTTGTTAACGTAAGTAGGAGGTATGCAATGTTTCATGTTGGTATTTAGGCAACTATTCTATAGGTAAGCTTGCAGCACCCAGGAGCATATAGCCTAATTCCTGGGGTTTAGAGGCAGTAGAAACAATTAGTGGTGATTGAGGATGACTCTCCTGTTCGGCTGTTAACATTAACTTTTAACACTGAAAAGCAAATAGGGGCTTGGCAGTCAAAAACGCTGTATAAACTGAATTTTCCAGGCTATGCCATGATGAACAGCTCTGTCGTGACCTGCTGTTTATTGGGCTGGGTTTGCAATACCACAGTATTCTGAAAAAATCATTTCCATATGAGTATTGGTGTGAGATTTTCCTTTCTGAACATATCTTCCTCAGTTTGTCATGGTTTTCACTGCCATGGAGCTATAAGGAGAACCTATGTGTTTCAATTGGTTGCCAGAATGCTCACATACTTAGGCTGTGCAGTTAAAATTGATTTATTTTGTGGATATGAAGTTGTAGCTATAAAGTTTTATTGAATAGTCATCATTGGTAAAGAAAATACTCGGACAGAGTGCAGAGAGACTGAATGCTTTTGAACCCATGGGCTTTGGTCTGAGCAATGAAGCAGAGAGCCATCTTCTATCAGCACAAGGAGAAGGGCCTGGGACATTCCGTTGCCAACCAGCCAGGACATCTTGATTTCATACTGCAGGGGTGGAGGTGATAATGGATGTTGATGGGATATTATGAATAAGGTCAAAATCGTCCTTTGCTTTTCTTGCCATGGTCCTTCTGTAGAAGGAGCTCTGTCTGTTAGCCAGGATGCCACCATATCGTGTGTCAGAGTAAGGTGAGCTGACCATGGATGGTTACAGCTGGAGGGTACCTTTACACATTGTTGTGCCCCTGCTTCTCTGCTGTTTCTTGCTGGATGCACATGCTTTGGGCTCAGATTAGGTGTGCAGAACAGGCTCGTGTGTGGCCAACAAGCCAACGATGCTGGACATCAGCACTCGGTCTCGTGCTGTGGCGTGACTTCCCTGTGCTCTCAGGAAGGCAGTTCAGTCACCGTGCCTCAGTTCCTGTTCTGCAGGATGCAGATTGCCTCTTAGAGCTTTTACAGGGAAAAGTGCAGCAAATGGGGTGAGCTGTGCAGCTTCTCAGGAGTCCCGGCACCACAATCCGGCCGGCCCTGGGTCCCCTGGGTGTTTGCTGCTGATGATGCCAGCAGGAGTCCACGCTCACTCAGCACAGAGGAAAGGTTCAGATTAACAACTGTGTATTCCTTATGCTCACATTCATCTGTCACCTTCACCCTGTCTCCCAGCATGGTTAAGTCATCCAGGAATGAGTTGAAAGGGCTGGGTTTGTAATTAAAGTGGGAACACATGGCTGAGTTTTCTTTTACCTGCTGCAGAACATGGAGCGAGGGGACATGCAAGATGTGAATTGGATGTAAACTTCCAAGAGGAGCTGAGCAGTCACTTCAGTGATGCTGCTGCAGCTTGCTCGCCTGCTTTTGGTGCGGCGCTAGGGTTACCAGAGGGTTATTCACATCTCTGACTGCTGGCATCCTGGACTCTGATGACATCTCCTTTCACTATTTCTCGTCCATTCATTGGTAAGAGTACATAGCTTTTCAGTTTGTTTAAAGGAGTCCCACTCATGTTTTTCCCTCAGATTCTTTCTCAAGGAATCAAAACTGAAAAGGACAGAGGCTGGATGAGTTTTGGCTCCAGCCTTTGGCTGGTATTGAGTAAAAATACGGTGTGAAAAGTGTGAGCTCCTGCTATTTACATCTGCAGCGAACAGCTGATGGTAATGTACTGCAGAGCCAGGTTTGTTACCTCTGAGCGTCAGCTGCCTTCTGCAGCTCAAACCCCACAACTGTAAATGTCTGACTGTGGTGTTTCTGGGTTAGGTGTTGTCTGTGGATGCACAGGTAGGCACCGACTGAGTTGGAGAAGAGGATAAGGGTCTGGTCCTGTGGTGGTTGTTAGAGTGTGTTTCACCCGATGCTTTGTGTGCATCACAGTCACCCTCTGAGATTATGAACATCGTTTTGTCAAGGGCCTGTAGGGACAGGCCAAGGGGAATGGCTTTAACCTGCCCGAGGGGAGACTGAGATGAGCTCTTAGGCAGAAGCTCTTCCCTGGGAGGGTGCTGAGGCGCTGGCACAGGGTGCCCAGAGAAGCTGTGGCTGCCCCATCCCTGGCAGTGTTCAAGGCCAGGTTGGACACAGGGGCTTGGAGCAAGCTGCTCTAGTGGAAGGGGTCCCTGCCCGTGGAAGGGGTCCCTGCCCGTGGCAGGGGTTGGAGGTGTGATGATTCTATGATAACATAAGGACTTGTGTTGAAAGGGAAACTGTGTTGGAAGATGGGCAAAATACAGCCCCCCAAAATGGGGAATTAATTTAAAGTCGCACAGAGAATCTACAGCAAAGTGAAAAGCAGGAATGAACCCTCCAAGTCCTGGGCCTCAGCTATAATCACAAACCTGGTTTACACTCATTTGCTCGTACTGTCATCAGGAGCTGATTTATTAAAATCCCTAAGGGTCACAGTGCTCCCTATAGTAAGAATGAGACAATGCAATGGATTATTGTGTGCTGCACTGGCCATGATCTGATCTAACTGTTTGTGTTAGCATTGCTGTTTATTTATATACCTAGGAAACTCTTTTTACAGTTTACTTTTGCTCACTCCAGTCGTCCGTTCACAGTCAAATAACTAAACCTTGGTGTCCCACTGGAAACCACCATCTATCCTTAGTTTATTCAAAGAATGACCTCAGGACGAGGAGTGTTTTGGTTCAGACACCGAGCTCTGTCTCCATGGAAGTGCACCTTGCTCCAACCCTGGCAGTGCTCCGGGCTGGGTTCAGGGGGGTTTTTAGCAGTGGGATCTGGGAAGCTGGACAGGTGCACTCAGTTATGGTTTGTGGTGTTGTTGGTGGCACGTGGACTTGTAGGTGGAGGAAGAACTCAGAGCTCTCCTTGTCAGGGTCAGTATGATCAATGGAGCAAAAAGAAATGTTTATGCTTGTGAAATTCCATCGCTTGGTTTTGCCCTTAATCCTTTTTCTGGTTATGCAGGAAATGGCGTTAGTCGCTTCAGAAGGAGCCCGTGCTCGGGTAACGGGGACTCCTGGTGTGGGGGCTCCGTCTTCATGATTTTTCTGCTTAAGAGCTCTATAGGAAGTCTCCTGTTTTCTCACAAGCATTTGTAAGCTCAGAGGAGACTGGAAGAGCCGCTGGGCTCTGCCAAGTGGTTACCACAAGCCCGGGGATTAGTCCAGGGGCTGCTCCAGGCTGTGGAGCCTGAAAGGCTCAGCGAAGACGTTGTTGTTTGTTAATTATTTCAGCCACAGCTTTCATGTTCAAGTTCATGTTCGTGTTCGTGTTCGTGCTCATGTTTGTGTTCGTGTTCATGTTCCTTGCTAACAGCAAGTGACCTGTGTTCAGGGGCAGGGGAAGCTAATTCTACAGAGAACACAAGTGCTGCTTTCACCTGGTGTTTGGTGCCTGGTGCTGTTTTCTCCCTGGCCCAGGCTCACTCTGGTGTCCTCCCGTTTGATGCTCGTTTCCAGATGGTGATCTGTACCTGGTGCTGCTGCCTCCCCAGGGACTCCTGCTCTCTGGTACCTTGTACATCTGTTGGTCAGACTGTGCCATCATTTCATCTTAAAGAAATTAATTATCCTCATTGAATTCCTTTATAGAAAGGGAAGAATTAGTTTTCTCCTGTGCCTCGTCTTGGTACTGGCTTCCAACAAGCAGTCTCTGGGCCAGGAGCAGCCGAACAGGGAAGCACATAGCTGCACAGGAGCAGAATAGCAAGAGCAAATAGAACCGCATCACAAGGGCACTCTCTGAACTGCAGTGCTGAGGCAAAGCAGGTGCATCTGTGAAAGCTGCTAGAGTTGCCTTGGGGGCTAAACCCCGCGAGCAGGGGCCCATCTGCCCTGCTCAGAGCAGTGTCTGCTTCCTCCACACGCTCACAGTCCCTGGACTATGGCACTACCTGTGCAGGGGGCCCAGCGCCTCTGCCTTCTCCTAATGAACCTCTGTGATAAGGCTTTGATGGAGGAAGGCTGTGCTGCCTGCAGGTCCTCACCTGCCTGTGGCCACCGGGTCCCTCTGCCTGCGGGAGGTCAGCTCTCCTTGCAGGGTGCCCCTTCCTTTGGAGCTGGACAGGCACTGGTGGGCACCTGCCTTGGATTTTGGTGCACTTCAAGGGCTGTAAAGACCTGGCACGGCTGACGAGGGACAGGGGACTTGGGAGATCAGCTCTCACTGTGTCTGTTCCGCTGACTGAAGCTGCCTTCTGCGGTGGCAGGGTGAGAAGACACGTACGGGGCACACAGATCCCAGCACAGGGGCCCTGGGGAATCGTTGCTGGACAGGCATGGTTGGGTCTGCAGGCTGCGAGCACGTGGTGCGGAGGAGCCCAGGACGGCTCACGGCAGCACAAGGCGAGGGGACAGTGGTGATCTGTGGGCTGCTGGTGTAGCCTTTTGTGAAGTGACTGAAGGGCTGGTGTGACTGCAGAACATAACCAGCAAACTGCTTGTGATGGTAAGGACGAGGAGGGAGCCCAAGTGCAGAACCAGGCATTTGAGGAGCGGCATGGGAAGGGAACGGTGGGCTGGCCAGCCGTTCCAGAAGAAATCACTGTGGAACTTGGCTGTCTGTGAGGTTGCTTGGCTGTGCCTCACTTTACAGTGTGCAACCCAACAGTGGTTACTGCTCAGAGGAGGGATCACAGCTCATCTCCGGAGCGGACTCACGTTCAGGTGTAATACCGGAAAGGCAAAACCGCTGACACAGTTCTACCAGTGTGATCGTGGGGGCAGGATGGAGTTTCCTCCTGCCAGGCTGCTGGCGTGGGCGCACGCTGATCCTCGGGGCATGGGGACGGTCCGGTGCGCTTTAAACCAAAGGGGAAGTTAGCGCTGTGGAAGTGGCTCAGCTATCACCCCTGCAGCCCTCTGCTGCCGCACTGAGCGGCTCCTGGAGGCTCTGCACTGGCTCCTTCCCCAGCACAGCTGGGACAACCGGCAGGAAGGCAGCCGGGAGCCTCGGGCAGATCTCTGCCTCTCCGCTCCCGTTTTCACATGGAAGAGTTGCGCTGCCCAGAGCGACAGCACGGAGCTGCTGCCAGGGCCGCTGCTTTCCTGGACATCCTTCCTGCCCGCAGTTAACAGCACCGTGTGGGTTTGCTTAAAACTGCTACCGGTGCTCTCAGTGCGCGCGGGGACTCGGGCGTCTGGATTGCAGCGTCAGCAGCCTCAGCTGGCTTACTGCTGAGAATGGGCTGCAGTTACCAGAACCCAAAAAGCTCCTTCTGCTTCCGCCCAGCTCTCCCCTGTGCTGCCTGTCTTGAAAATGAATCCACTGTCCCTGCCATGTTTCCTTAGAGCCCGTTCCTGAAGCTACTGCGGACTGGGGACGCTCACACGACTGCTCTGCTTATTAATTACAGCCAAATGGCATAAGCTGCAGACAGTGGAGACAAATAATGATGATCACCAAGCCAGTTTTCTTTCTTTCCAGCCATTTCTCTCTGTGAATATTAAGGATTAGACTTGAAAATGAAACACCTTTGCTGTGCAGCGGTAGAACTAGGACACAGCAAGGGTGTTCGCGGGGATTTCAGCTCAGTTTTAGTGGTAGACTTTATCTACATATGCCACTTTAATCGATTTACCTTTATTGTTTGCCTCTTGATTTTAAGTGTTCCACCTTGCTACTTCCTGACCTCACACGAGCCGGAACTCTTCCAGGACAGAAAGTCTGAACTCAGTACAAAGATTTCTTCTCGGAAAATGGCTGAAGAAATAGGTTTTACAAGGTGCCCTGAAGATCAACAGACCTGGGTCCCCATCAGTCAATGGCAGGAGGTAATTCCAGAGTCAGGGGCCTGAACACCTTCATCTTCTTTTCCAGAGTAGTTAAATCCATGGCAATGAACAGTTAGATGGCATGGAAGTGTCAGGATCTCCCAATGCCTAAGACTCTAATTAGATTAAAACAGTAAAGGATGAGGGAAGATGTTTAGGGGAATTAGGCTGAAGTGAATTTGCTACGGATGTACTCACCTGAAGAAACTGTGCTGTTTAGGTTAACTCCAGTGAATGATAACCCTAGTGAGAGATCTACAGAGATACATTAGAATATGCCCAGTGCTTCAGGCTGCCTGAAATGTCTACCCTGATTTGTTTATTGGTTCCAGCTCTAAAACAGGGCAAGCCATTGGTGTGACTCTGAGCACTCTTGCTATGGAGTAGCTGTACATCCCATTCCTAAACAACTCTGCATGACAAATGTTCCGTGTTTGACTCTGCAGAGAGGCTGGAGAACTCCACAAGGATACGTTGTAGACCCTTGAATATCAGTGAAACTGGGGAAAGAAGGGGAATGCAGGGGGAAATCACACATTCAAGGGGAGGGAGCTACAGTAGCAAAGCCCAAATTATTGAATGAGGGTTCATTACTGTGTGCTGAGTGTGGGGTGCTTAAAGAGTGGGGGCAGGTTTCCTGTGGTGGGGAGTGCAATCACAATGATTTTAGCACAGCTCATAAAGGAGAATGTGACCCTTTAATGTTTGTGATCAGGAGTCAGCAACTCAGAGGAAACAATCAGGTTGTGTAGTTCCAAGTGACACAGAGCTCCTGGTGCAGTCAGCAATTAAACCAGAGCTGATTTATGTAAAACAGTATTTGCGATTTAAATGCCTGACAGTACCACGGGGTTCAGTCCTTCAAGTGCCAGTGAAGACTGAACATCAAAGGTGACACCCAGAATGGCTCTTCACACACTGCAGCCTCTGTGCAACCCTCATGGCAAACACAGAATGGTAAGGGCTTTGTTTCCAGTCACGTCTGCGCTTTTCTGTAAGACTGCAATGTCACAACAAGCTCTCCAGCACTTCTGCAAGTGTTTTACGTTACGTTGGATGATAACAAACCAAAACCTTTCTGGGACCTGTGCACATTGGTACATTCTGGTAGCAAGGTGCCTCCATTCTTCCTATTCCACTAATAAGGGGATTTCAGCAACTAGCTTTTAGTGACGCCGGTAATTACCTGTGTCTGTAGGAAGCCAAATGAACAAGGATATGATACACAATCACAGACAGATGTGGTTAAGAACATCACAGATGTTACCTGGCTGGCTGAGGCACACATGCTCCTGTTTATGTTACTTTCTCAGCCCTGTGCAGGCTGGGGCTTTAAAGGCACTCGAGCAATGTGTTCAGTAGATCACTTCAGTTAGTGTCATAACCATGGATGCACTAGGACAATATGTGACCATTAAAAGGCGAGAGAATGGATCTCCCAAAGTCTCAAAAGGCAAGATTTGTGTTTGCTTATGTTCTAACTCCCTGTGGCTTGGTCAGTTTGTTGTGATTAGTAACTTCTGTTCATCTGATACCCTGAACCTTCCTGTTGAATCCCTTTCCCCCTCTGATTCAGGGTTGCTAGCTCCCTTTTTTAAGCTCAAGTTAACTCCAGCTGCCATATTAAGTTGGAAGTTGCTTAACTCCACACAAATACGTGGTGACAGATTGATCCTCGGAGCTCATTGCTTCACGTGTTCTCCAGACTGACACTTTGCCAGTTATTCCCTGTTGTTCACCAGGGATTGTGGATGCTACCAGAAGAGTTAGGGTGTTTGGAGGTCAGAGCAGTCTTATGCCTTGCCTACTATGTGTAATGCCAAAGTAAAACTATCATGTTAAAGGAGTGTATTTTCATACATTTTCATATTATTCTTATTGAATATTATATATTCAGTGTGAGGCACTGGCACAGGGTGTCCAGAGAAGCTGTGGCTGCCCCATCCCTGGCAGTGTTCAAGGCCAGGTTGGACACAGGGGCTTGGAGCAAGCTGCTCTAGTGGAAGGGGTCCCTGCCCGTGGCAGGGGTTGGAGCTGGAGGAGCTTTAAGGTCCCTTCCAACTCAAAGTAGGCTGGGATCCTATGGAACAGAGGGTCTGGCAGCCCTGGGGTGTCCGGTGTCTGATGCTGTTCCTGCACGCTGCCCAGTGCAGGACACAAAAGTTGTCTTGCAGCCAGACCCAAAAGGCAGAGATGTGGGGTTTTTCCTGGGGAAGTGCCCAGAAGTCAGAGCTGCAGAACCTGCCCTGCCATTCCCTTGGGCTGGCCCCGGAGAACCTATCAGCAAGATGGGTTTCGTTAAATGAAGGTTTGTGCTCTGTGCCAGACTGCAAAAGTATCTGCGTGACGTGAGTCATTCCCCCAGAAATAGACCCTGAAAGACCAAAAGCTCATTGCACTGTGTCAGGAGTAAAGTTTGGACAGGAAACAGAGTAGTTTTTTGGCTTCAGCAGATGAAGTGAACCCCTTGTGAAAAGAATTTGCAATTTCAAGTGGAAAATGTGGAAGAAGGGAAGAATGTACAAATAATGCCAAGAAACAGACTCACTCCTCTGGCACAAAATATGGAGGAGTCTTTCCAGCTGGTGGTGGGGACCCAGGAGCACCGCACGGGTCAGAAATCAGTGAACCGAGTTATCTTGTTGCAGTCAGCGTGTGTGATTTTCAAGCAGATTTGAGGACCCAACAGTATGTTAAAAAATCTGTTTTGGGTGACAAGAGTGAGAACAAAAAGCAGATTCTAAGTTTGTCAGACTCAAATATTCATGTTTCACTGGTGAAAACAAACAGAACGGGCAGTTCCTTTGAACTGGGCTGTAGGTGTATACAATGAGCTCATGGAGATCCAGGTGCAGCCATTAAGGGAACATTTGATATTGTGAAGTTCATTCAACTTCAAATGCTGGTACTTCTAGAAAGTGTGTTATTTAATGTAAGTGTAAATAGGAGGCAAGAAAGGAAACTGTTTTTTATAGTTTGGAAAGTCATCCACTTTCTCAGCAATAAATACCATTAACCATTTCGTGCCCTTTGTGCACACGAAGAGGCTTTTAGCGATGTAGAACCTGTGTCCTTGTTCCTCTCTACACTACTGATACATCTAACTGGGACAACATAGCCTGTCCGTAGCTATGTTTGAACTGGGGCTAGGGAGGGGGATCCTCTCAGGGACCCCAGGGGCTGTGCCTGGGCAGACCTGGACACTGCAGGGAGCAGGACATGGAATCACACAGGGGTTGGGGTTGGGACAGTTTGTCTTGGCCAGGCGCTGGGGCTTGGTGTGGGGCACCCAGTACCCTCCCTGTAAGAAAAAGCTGATGGTTTCTGTTCATGAGAACTGGTCTTGGATGTGCAAATTGGTTCAGGCAAAGCAAAATATTAGTATAGTATAAATAAGGATGACGGACCTCCTCCTGCGCTCCAGATTCACTTGTTTCAACACTGAAAAACAGGCATTCATATTATTTCCCCTGTTTTGTCTCCTTTTTAGAATGTTTTCTGACTTTTAGCAGCCTCTAAAGTTGGTAAAGAGTTAAGGTAAAGAGTTAAGGCATTAAATGGTCTCCACTCGTAATGGTGTTCAGTGTTGGCAACATCAGCAGTTGAACATATTTGGGGGAGAAATTAAGTGACAGATAGTTGGTCAGCAAACCTTCAGACCTAGCTCTACTCTCTGCAGCTGTTTAGCCTGTGAAATGCAGACGCCAAACCCGTTCAGGTTTTAAGGGCTGTGGTTTACGCTTGTTTCTCCGTTTCTAGTATTAAAGACCACCTCCCACAAGTATCGCCTCAAGTTCTTGCGTTCTTGTCTTCACTGCTGCGTTTAGATCCTGAAGCGGATCGGTCCTATCTGTTAAGTCTCTTTGTGCAGGACTAGCAATGAATTACCCCAGGTCAAGCTCTGTTTACGCAGTGGGCTGCTCCTGCAGAATTACCTTATTGACTTAATAGCTTCCTTTCGGGTGACATTTCTGCCGGGGAGCAGGCAAATTGCGCAGGGTCAGCGTGCAGAGCAGCTCCGAGCGCGGGCGGAAACTGCGGCGGACCCGGGCAATTGAAGGGGCAGGCGGGCAGGCAGAGCGCGGCCGGAGCCCTGCGGCGCTGGGCTTGGTGTGCTCCGCTCCGCTCCGGGGCGTGAGGGGCAGAGCGGTGCGCGGGCAGGGAGCCACAGCAGCGCGGCCATCCCTTCAGCTTCGTGGCGGCGTGGTCTGTGCTCCCCCAGCCCCGGTGTTAAACCTGGCAATTGCCTGCCCGTGTCCACAGCCGTCACGTTTCCCGGCGGCTCTTCCATGGTGCAGCTTCCCTGCACCTTCCCTCCCGCTCGTCCCTGAAACCGCCTTTGGAGTCTTTGTCTTACAGATAGCTGGGAGCTGAAGCCTTGCGGCTGAGCCTGCTCTCGTCATGGCACAGCAGCTGTGAATTTGCTTTCTCATGTGTAACATAGGGGGACAGGGCTAAAGGACCTGATGCAGATCCCATGAACCTGCTCTTGGTGATCCTGATGCTGTTCCATATGTGTCTGTATGCTTTACAGAGCACATCGTGCTATACAGAACACATGATTTGTATGGTTTATGTGTGTGTATATATTATATTCTATATAATTATATATTTTATATATATTTGTATTGTGTTTATATATATATATAAGCATTATTTGGTTTACATATATATAAACTCAAATAAATTAGAGTTTTATCTTGTATGAAACTTACAGTAAGGGAACAATTAGGCACTAAAACCCAGGTGTCTTGCATACGTGCCTAAAAACTGAGCTGAAGCTTGATTCCATGCTTGCCCCATGACACTCTGCTCATCGAGGTGACGGGTGAGCCTGTTTCACTGCTGCTTTGCTTGTTATTGCACCTTGGCTCTATTTAAAGTGGACATCCAAAGCCCCTTCGTGTGGGGGGGAACCTAAAACACAACTGCGTCATATTTAAAACAATGGAGTTACCTTTTCCCTGTGGAAATCCTTCTATTTATTCTGTGTTCTACGAGAGGAAAAATAGAAAAGTCTCCCTTTAATTAAGCTCTTTATCCTTTGAAGTTATTTTGGATGTTTTTTTCACGTCGGTGATGTAATTTATGTAAATAATCATCTATCTATGAAAGGAGTGTGTCTGTCAAAAGCTAAAATAAAAAACATCCGTCATTTTGAAGTGATTAACATTCTCCAGATGTTTAAATCATCGGATTTCAGGAGTTTCCCTTTGTTGTGATAATGATATAGTATCCAGAACTAGAATGTTTACTTTTTTGTATGGGTCAAACACAGATTTTTCACAATCCTATTAAAGCATGCAGTTTATTGTAATTGTATGTGCAGATGAAAGCATATGCAGTTATTATTATTTCCCTTAATTGTAAACTGCTGCTGGTAATTTTACTGTAAAGCTGAAACAAAAGGAGTGTACTTGAAAGGACCACCACTGCCCGCTGATGTAATCAATTTAGGGATGTCAAGTTTGTGCAGAGATGGTTATCCCTCCCCGTCAGAGCACCGGTGACATGCTGCCACCCTGCAGCGCGCTCCCCCCGTGTCCCGCGGGAGCTGCTTGGCCGTACAGTAGATGTAGCTGATAATATTAAGTGACAGTTCTGAACCGCCCTGCTCAAATGTGTTCAGCTGGAGGCTTCAGGGAGGAGAGGAAACGTGCATTCCTCCCTAATGCGATGGACCTCATGGCTGATCAAGAGAACTTTGCCCGTCCTCCGCCGGCTGGCTCATTGGGGTAACTGGAGCCACAGAGCCTTGCTGGAAGTTACGGGGGTTATAGTCAGGGAGAATGGCTGCATGGGTAAAAAATGGATCGTTTCCTTCCCCTCCTATAGCCCTTGCAGAGCAGCAGCCTTCAAGTCATAAACCTGGCTAACGTACATCAGAAACTGTCACTACTTTACCCCTTACCCAGGGACTGCAGTGACAGGACAGGGGTGATGGGTTCAAACCGAAACAGGAAATTTAGGGTGGATCTAAGGCAGAAGTTTTTCCCTGTGAGGGTCCTGAGGGCGCTGGCACAGGGTGCCCAGAGAAGCTGTGGCTGCCCCATCCCTGGCAGTGTTCAAGGCCAGGTTGGACACAGGGGCTTGGAGCAAGCTGCTCTAGTGGAAGGGGTCCATGCCCGTGGCAGGGGTTGGAGCTGGATGAGCTTTAAGGTCCCTTCCAACACAAACTGTTCCATGATTCTGTGATTTTATGTCTTTTTTTCCTCTCCAGCTCTGTTGCCCTGGATGCAATGGGTGCATTAGCGCAATTTGCAAACCTAGCAATGAGAAAACCAAGCTCACTGTTGGTTTCCTGAGCCCTTGCTCAAGCCGAAGGCCATGTCAGGAGCCTGGCAGCACTCAAGACTCAACTCTGCAGTGCAGGGTCTGGGTCTCCATCCCCAGAGCTGCTCTGTCAGCTCAGTGGGCACAAGCACCTCTCCAGTAAGGGTGGGCATGGGGACCAGGTTGAGCCCCTCTCTCCTCCCGGTTACTCGCGTCCCCCTGGGAGCTGGAACACTTTGGAATTCATGTAATGAATTATGCACATGCTCCTGTTACAGACCAGGTGAGCTGCTCACATGGGCACCTGCAAGTGGGCCTGTTCATCTCAGGGCAAGGGAAGTGGGTGGGTGGGTTTGGTTCTTAGCACTGGGATTGAATGGGAATAAAGCAGTTCTCACCTGGGGAGTTATGACAGTGATATAGAGCCAAACGAAGGATGGCTTAAAGGCTGTCTTCTGCCTTTGTTCTACCTTGGTATTTTCACAGAGCAGTCCTGTGCCGGTCACATACGGACCCTCTCCCTACTGTCCTGTCACTGCCTTTGGAGAAGCAGCCTGTGGGTGCTCTGCAGGAATGTGCTGTAAACACACCTTTAAGAAAGCCAATAATTTCTGTCACTGCATTTCAGCTTTGCTGGGCATTCCCTCTGAGTCTGACAGGTTTTTTTCCCTGGATAAAGTCTTCCCTTTTCTGAAGTAATTCCTTTCTTTGAGTCTTCCATTGCCTTATTCACTTAAGCTACTAATTGGGCTGAGACATGAGCTGCTTTTGCAGCTAGTTTTCCCTTGATATCCTGGACCCTCCAAAATGATGGCTTTGGAAAACAAATGACGGCTAAAACACCAGCTCCGCTGCATTTGCAGCCTCTAGCACCAGGAGATGTCAGTTCTGTTGGTTTTGCTTTTCCTGCCTTTACACACAGTAGCAAGTACCACCTTTCCACCGCAGCACTACATTACATAGCACAGTCTGGGTACTGCTCTGCCAGGGCTTGTCTCACCATCGCAATTGTGGATTTGGGACCATTTCAGTGCTAAACTGCTGGGTTTAGGGATATACCGGTGGGCTATGGAAGTATGTTTTATTTGATCAAATAAAACCTTTCTGCCTGCAAATGCACAAAAGCCATGGCAAGGGGTTGGAACCTGGTGATGTTTAAGTCCCCTTCCAACCCAAACTATCCTGTGATTTTGTGATTCTATAAATACAAGTTATTGGCTTGAATCTGCAAACAAAGCAAACAAAGCTCAAGCCTCAAGCGCCCAGATGCTAGTCACTGCTTTGGGTTCACTTCAAGCAAGTCACTTCATCCCCATTCCTGATGTAACTGCGGTTTTGTCCTGTCTGGATGACACCCAGCTTCAGCTGCCTCCTTCCAACTTCAGTTTGGAATTAAAGTTCACACAATGCTTCTTCCCACCCCCCCGACAAAGGATGGAAAAGAAAAAAAAGAGAAAAGGAAAAGGTGAGGAAGGAACGGGGTGGGGGGGGATAAACACAAAGTGCAGCCCACTTAAAATATCTCTGCTTGATGGAGGCTAAAAGGTGGCAGCTGTGCCAAAGTAGTGGACCCTGAATCGCTGAGCAAAGAAAGAGCCGGGAGCGCTGTGATTGCGCGGTGCCGGCGTGAATGTGGCTGAGGAACAAATCAAGCAGGCTTAAAAAACAGGGGAAGGAAAAAAAAAAAAGACTCAATCAAGGCAATAATGGCTCCACTTCACAATCAGACAAGTGCTTCTACTTCAGAAATCCGACCATTTATGGCTGATTGCTAACCCCGGCCTCATTTCTAATCTAAAGGGCGAGTAATAATTTGGAAGAGGAATTATAACAACTTCCCAGCCATTTGGTAAATCGTCATTATTTTAAAGGGGTCTTGGGAGGCTGTTGCTGTTTGTCAGAGGTTTTTTTTTCCTGCTGCTGCTCTGCCACTTCCACCACGCTGATTCTCACTGATGTCATTCCAGAAGGGAAGCAATGCACGGTGGAGAAGTGTTGGAAAGAAAAGCCCAGAGCGATGCTCCTTCGGTGTGATAGAAGTTTATATGGAGGCACATGCAGAGGGATGGAAATGCTCTTTCCTTTACCCAGAGCCCAGTGTCAGGATGGGTGCCTGTGATGAGCAGGGACGCTGTTCCCTCCCTGGGAGCTCCTGCATGAATCGCCTCCAGTGGGAACATTCTTGCCCTAGAAACTTCTGGAACAGGAGGGTGCAGGGTGCGTGGTGCTGCTCTGGGGTGCTGGGGCAGTGAGGGGCTCTCCAGAGAGGTGCACCCATGGCATAACTGCTGCTCTGCTGTCCTCACCCTACCTGTGCTGCCTCACTGCAAGCAGCAACATGAGAGACAACATCAAGTGTCCAAGGCCAGGTTGGACACAGGGGCTTGGAGCAAGCTGCTCTAGTGGAAGGGGTCCCTGCCTGTGGCAGGGGCTGGAGCTGGATGAGCTTTAAGCTCCCTTCCAACCCAAACCAGTCTGGGATTCTGTGATTAATGGTTTAACCCACAGGTCATCATGACGGGAAATGCGTTAACCTAGAACTCCAGACCTTGACTGCAGTTATTTGTGCTTGCTTTCCTGCCCCAAGCATGGAGAACTGCACATGTAAATATTTCAATCTATATATAAATATTTATTCCAATGTCTAATGCAAGTCTGTTGTGTTTTTCACAGTGTTTTCTAGGGAGAAAACACTGAAATGGAGGGCTCAGACAACATCCCTTCCCATTGGCACTGGGAGAGCCACAGCTGCCCTGGGTCAGAGTATGGGATTTTGCCTGATGTGTCTGTTCCAAATGACAAAGCGTTTAAAACCAGATGCAGAGCAAAATAACCGGGGACGGGGGACGGACGGGGACGGACACGACTATGTGCAGCTTCACCTGGTTAGCTAATCTAATCCTGCTGAAATCATGGCAGTGTTTTGATAATAGCGGGCACTGGGATCAAAATACCTCTTATCTTAGTGAACCGAGGATAAGACGGGATGCCATCACTTCCGCAGGGGAATGTGCTTTGTGCTGTGAAGGGGATGATCAGTGTGTTTTGGAGGACAGCAAAATTCCATTCACTGCCTCAGGAGATAAAAGCAGCGGCAGCCTCGGTGTGGTGTGATCTCCCCTGTTCCCGGCTGTGCTGTGGAGTATCCAGTGCCGCGGTTATTTAAATCCATATTTTAAATACAATGGGAAGAGAGACCGATTCAGAAATTTCCAATGACCCCGTGGAACCTGAACTACTCATTGCACGACAAAAAGAATAATGTTCGGTTGGAGCAACAACTCGGAATGTGTTTTATTAAACGGAATTCATTTAATGTTACCCTGGAGTGCTGTGGATTTGAAAGCACGTTCTTGAGTTTGACCTTTCCTACCTCAGCAACAGGAATGAGGGAAACCCTACTGTAATAGTGCACATTTGGGGGGCAAGTTCTGATCCCCATAGAGCTGCCCACGGTGTTCCTGCAGGTATTTCCCGAACATTGCGTGTCCCTGGGTGCTGTCTGTCGTTCCGAGGTGAGGGGAGAACAGCGGATCCTTCACAGGGCTCTATGTAACACTTCCGTGTCCTGCTCTCCTGTCACTGCTCTATTTGTTTCTGAGGTGAGCGTGTGTCCAGTGAAACAAAACCAGGGTCAGCCTCAGTGGAATCAAAGATAATGCTGTCTAAAATAGGGATGCAAAGTAAGGCAAACAGAAGATGATGTGCACAAACTCTGGGTGCCCTTCACCTGTAAATATTCCTTGGGCTTTGTCAGCAATGTTATACACAAACATTTACTTCAGCAGATTATAGAAGTGTTAACAAAAGATTCATTTATAAAACGGCATTTATTTATAAAATGCATAGCATTTATTTATGAAAGAGTACTGCCAGTTTAACACGGATCCAGAACTGATCACTTCTTAAGGGAATACTCCTCAGAAAGCAAAGGGATTCATTTACATATCTATTAGTGTGGTCATTCCAAGGAAAACAGGTTTTTCCAGTCCAGCTGGTATTTCAGTGGTTCAGATGGTTCCTACTGCGGGAGCAGCGTGTGTGAGACCAGTCACAAGCACTGCTTCGGTCGGAGATGGTGTGGGTGAAAGCCGCCGGACGGACATCGGGTATCGGTGGGGCTGCCCGGGACGGACATCGAGTATCGGTGGGGCTGCCCGGGACGGACATCGAGTATCGGTGGGGCTGCCCGGGACGGTGGCCGAGAAGCTGCGTGCTCGGGGCTGGGTGTCCCCGTGATGCTGGGTGCTCCCCTCCCGAGCCCGGTGCCGCACGGGAGCCCGGCTCAGCGCCCTGCCCGGGGCCAGCGGCGCAGCTGGGCCCTGCCACGGGCCATGGGGCTCCGCATCCCGCGGGGCACCGCAGCGGCTCAGCGGGATGGATGCGCCAGGCGCAGCCGTGCCGATCGTTGAGAGCTCGGTGAGTTACAAACGCCGGGAGCCCCCGTGTGCGGGTCCAGGGCCACCCCTGAGCCTGTTCAACGGAGAGACGTCGCGGGCACGTCCGGTACAGAAACGAGCCCCGCAAGCGCCCCGGCTCCGCGTGGAGCCGCCCGCGCGGTACCGGTACCGTTCGTCACGCACACGCTGCAGCCGCCGCAGCGCTGCGACCCTCGCGGGGTACCGCGGCTCCGTTACCCCCGGCCGGGGACGGGCGGCGAGCGAAGGTCCCCGAGCCCGCGGTGGCAGCGGCGGGGCCCGGCGGGGAGGAGGGTTTGGCCGCTGCAGGAGCGGCTGCGAGCTCCGGGCGCTCTCCTTCGGAAACCTCACGACAGCCACGCACTGCCGCGCCGGAGGGGAGGAACAGTGCTCCTTCTGATAAGAAACCAGTTGGTTTCGATGGCAACGCTCCTCTTCCCACGGGGCAGCGCAGGAAAGGAAAACAAAATAAGATTTTCCCCCCCCCAAGTATAAAGTTGACCAAAGCGCCGTTTCTGCTCAGTTACAGGCATAAACCGCATGCAGAAAGCAGAGTAAAAGCTTGTGTGTAATTTCTGCATGGAACGCGGACATTGCTCTCCGGTTTTAAAGCGGACCTGAAGATGCTCTGACCCTGGTGTCTGAGTAGCTGCTGCCACACCAGGGGACTGGGTGTGAGGCAACGATTCCCACAGGCTGCACGTTCCTGATGGTGAAGAAACTGCTCGGGCAGCCAGGGGAATCTGGCATGAGAATATCATCCATTTGTTTTAAAGGCTCAAAGCTGCTCTCACGGGTTCTCTCAGAAAACACACCATGCGCTGCACAGGTGTTAGTTTCATCTGCTGGTACATCAGGAGTTAAACATTCTTCTTGATAGCACAGTATGTAAAATCGAATCAATATAATATCGCAAAATAATTGTGTATTTTCAGTAACCAAACATACCAGACCCCTTCTAACACTGCCATGTGTGGCTTGTTTAACAGTACAAAGGTATTTATAAAAGTAAGACTCAATTTTATCCAGTTTCACATTGTCAAGTGCACAGGCTGGGGCACAGTGAGGTGCAGCACGCACAGGAGCGCTGGTGGGGACTGACGAGCTCTCCCTATCCTACGGAGGGTTTTGACTCCAGCAGTTCCCACCGCAGTCTGACGGCGTTACTGCTCTGTTCTTGTGAACTGATTGAAGCACTCCAGGTTCAAGGGAAGAAGCTGATCCAAGCAAGTGCTCCTGCTTGTGGCACACGCTGTGGTTTATATGTAGAGACTTGTCTGGGTACCCCTGCACGGCCGCCGGTGCTTGCACTCCAGTTCAAGGAGTGAGGACCTGGAGCGACCTTCTGGTATGATAGTAAATGTTATGGGTGGGCAAGACCATCCATCACCAGAGTGAATGATTCCAAAGGGAATGAAATTGTGATTTTAAGCTTTCCAGTATTTTAACATAGAATCAGATGGGTTGGAAAAGACCTTTAAGATCATCAAACAGCAAAAGCAAGTGTGAAAATTGTGCTGAAAATACCCTTTTGTGCCCAAACACACTTACAAAATGAAAAGCTTTGCCAGTTTTAGGAATCTTGTTGCTTATCTGTACTTCTTTCCCTGCTGTGAACCCCCGAGTTGCTTTTGAGGACTGCAGCCTCCTGTTGCATGAAGCCTTTTCTCTGGGGCGCCTGCAGCCAAGCGCTGTGTTGGAAGTGTAACAGAATTAGTTACAGGGGCTGGAAATAGGAGCTGGGCCTTCAGGGGGTGAAAAATCAGGAGAACCTTGTAAAACTGCTCTGTATTTTAATGACTGCAGTAACACGATTCCCTGATCATGGAGAATCACAGGCTGCTTGTTCTTGTTGTAGGGTCTTGTTTTGCTTTCCTGTATGAGGTCCGCAGCAGTGCTCAGTAATTGGAGTTAGCAGCTATGAAGTAATGAGGTGCAGTGCTTTGGGTCACCTTTCTGGGTCAACACTGTCAAAAAATCTCCCTGAATTTGGCATCATTTTTAAGAGGAATGTGGGATCGTATCACACATCAGTTCCTGACAGACCCTATTTCTAAAGGACACAAATCCTGTACGTGCTGTCACACACTGTAAGGGTTTGGGATGTTATTGTAGTGCTTGGATTGCATCAAAAAGAAAGAGGGAAAAGGAAAAAGCAGCTTCCCCCCAGAATGAAGTAGTTGCATTGAATACCCTTCCCTCCTAACACATGGCCCCTTGAAAGCATCCCAAAGTCCTGGTTTCTACACAGAACCAGTGTTCGTGATCCCTCTCCCACCTCACACGGGTGCATTCATGACTGTATGGACCTGGGTGTTATCCCAGTCTAAACTCTGGTAGAGGCTGCTGGGCTCAGGAATATGGACTCTTTGTGCTGGGGCTGACGTCTGATGAAGCTCCTTCACATCTCAGCTTTTTCTGTGCTGAATTTTACCTTCCCCGTGTGTGGTGGAAGAGCAGTGCATTGTCAGGAGTGTGGCAACTGCTCACATTCACTGACAGCATCTACAGCCTCTTGCAGCCATGTCTAACAGAGCAGAGCCTCACAGCATCAACCACCCAGCCCTCCACTTGACACCATGGCAAGTGCCAACTGTTCCACGGCCAGCGGTTTGCTGCCTGGTACCAGAACTTGCTGGGGCTGCTTTAAATGCAGGAGCCAGGTCAGGCTGTTCCCAACAAGCTCTCTGAAATCCAGCCCCTGCCTTTAAAAGCAACAGTGGCCTCCTCTGCATGGAGCTGCCTGCTGGGTGGGGAGGAGGGGCCTGTGGGATGGTGGCACCCCACCAGCTGGGATGGGGATGGGACAGGGACAGCCAGTGAGTCCCACCAGTAAGGATACAGATGGGGACTGGGATGGAGGCAGCCAGCCATCAGCTCACCAGGGCTTTGCTGGGGTAGCTGGCCAGTGAGATCCACTCACCCCTCTGCAATGAATTAGACGTTGCTGTTTGTTGGTGGAAGTTTTGGGGCTTCAGTTGGAAGAAACCTGGTTGTGCCTCAGAACGGAAAGGAAGGGCTACAGAAACTTGCTGTTGTGAAGGCCTGAAGCAAGTGCCTGCCCTGGCTCTGTTCTGGTAATGCAGGGGCAGCCACGTGCCCCAAGGACCCTCGGCTGCTCCCGCCTGCTGCAGCACAGGCTGTGGGACAGTTAGACTCAAACGCAGATCAGTCCACCTAAATACAAGAGGTTTGGGAACAGCACATACAACGTAGCACTGTTTCTTGTGGTATTTCAATATCTTACGTACTTGGACACCTCACGAGCAGATGCTCTCTAATCTTTCACATGTGCCATCAGTGTCTTGCCCCTCCATGAAGCAGGGAAATAGCAGAGCCTGCTCCTTCTGCCCTTTGCTCGACTGCAGTCTTCTTGCAGGGATGGAAATGTGTTAGCTGTTCGCTTTCCCATGCCCCAGCCAGGTCCTGAGCCCTTTCAAGCCACCAGAAACAGGGTGAAAGTAAGTGCACGGGGCTGTTCAAGCTGCAAGTCACTAACACAGACAAGCTGCAAGTCACTTACACAGACAAGAACACAAGAGGCTCAGGTTTATTGTTTCTGGCTTGCCTGCTACTGGACACGTAGCCCAATAGGTCTTCCAAAATCTGCTTAAAGCCCCCAGTTACTTTTCCCTTTGCCTGCCACCTTGTGTGCCAAGTTTTCACAGAGGAGTTAAAATGCCCCCATGATGTGGGCTCACGTAATAGAAACAATGACAGTTCTCTCTCCCTGTGAACTGGGGACTGCTGCAACAGAGACCACTTCCTTCAGGCAGGGCCTCGCTCTACAGTGTTCGCCATCACTCCACCACACAAGGCTGGGCTCAGGATTCCTTGTTCTAAGGTTTACAAACTCACCATTTCCCCCAAGAAAACACACTATGAGTAGGGAGTGCCTTTTCCAGTGGTCCCATATAGGAACACAGAATATTGCGCTGTTTCACACCTAACACTGCATGTCAGTGGCTCACAGTGGTACCAAAGCCCATGGCTGAACACTTGACTTTCTGCCCAAGGGCTGCAGCTGAAGCTCAGTGCTGTCCACGTAGGATCCATATGTAAGTGAGGTCAGGAACTCTCAACACATGGGGCAAAAAAAAATAACATCGGCTGCTGGCCAAGGGAAGCAGAACACGAGCACAGCAGGGCTGGGGCCTGAAGCAGTGAGGGGCAGGAGAACAGCATCAACTGTGTTGCCCGCTGCACTGCCCAGGAAGGATCCTGGATGCACCCACCATGGCCAGCACAGAGCAGCACACAGCTTCTGCTCTCCTCACCTCCACTGCACGTACTGCTCTTCTGCTGACTGACATGAGGCTTGGTGTGATCTGAGAGGGCCACCTGTATTGGCACATGCTGTTCTGCAGGGCTCCTGCAGGGATTAAAAGCCTTCAAGGACAACCACCCAGTTTTCAGAGTTTCTCTGCTCTGCCAGATGACCTAAACCCAGGACTTGGAAGTGAAACGCTTCCACAGAGAGCATGGCCAAAGGTGGCAGCAAACCAGTTATTTCTGTGATAACCAACAGAGTAAGAGGTTGTTAATTCAACAGTGCTGTTACAAACCCCACAACACTCTAAGGTTTTGTTCTCTGTGCTTCTGTGGCATTAATCCTGTTCACAATTACCTTTCTTCCCAGTAAATGTCCACAAGGGTGTTACTACTTAGAACAGCAGTTTGTATCTCTTACAAAGAGCATTACAACAATTATTCAGTTTGCCATTTGCTTTCAAATGCCTTAGTCTATATCATGAGTTCAGCAAAAATACCAAGATTGGTTTCTGCATCATCTGCAGGACCTGGTTCTTCACTGTGGTCCTCTGGGGAGGTGTGTGCTTCTTGTTGCTGAATGGTCTTCCTCCTTCTCCTGCGAGTGTACACGGCGTGGCTCTTCCCCATCTCCTCAGGTGAGGTGTCTGCACTGGCGGGAGCTTCCAAAGCCACCTCCAAGCATTCGTAGAATCTAGAAGCAAACAACTGTACAGCTGTTATTTTCGTAAGTTTGCTCAGGATCTGCCCTGAGAAACTGATGCTTCTGTGCTATAACCAAAACGTGCTGCGAGAAGAAAATCTTGAACTGCAACACTGGAAGAAAAATCAGAACCATCAGCACACGTCTTGTGGACGCTCTTCGTAACATGGTGTTAGGAATCAGCCAGTGGATGTGCTCATGTGCCTTTAAGTCCCTGTTAATCTTACAGAAAGCATACGCTGGGACCAGGATAAATGTCTGGTGAATGATGGCATTAATGATCAGACAGACTGCTACTATTAGCAGTTCCTTTTAACAACTAGAGAGATCTCAAACCTATACACAATGAAATGCTTGTTTAATTCGGTATCAAGGCCATACAAAAAGAAGCTGCTCTTAGCCCATGCAGGTGTCTCTCCTTTGAGTCCTCATGCTCTTTGGCTCTTCAGCTTGTTCTCTTCCATAGCTGGAGACAAATGCAAAGAGCCAAAGCACCTGTAACCTTCCACCACCTTCCTGAATCACCAATTTGGAAACTATACAGAGGGTTTGGTGGATTAAAGTGTGTGTTGCAATCTGAGTGCTTCTGAACCAGTTACTGTTAACAGAGCCGTTACCATTAGACAAAGTAACTACTACTGGTCAGTAACAAACAGTCTGCAAACACCGGTGGTTCATGCATTTTTGCTTAAGTGGTTTAGTCGGAGCTCAGAAAGTCTACGGACATTGTATTTGAGACTTTGGGAAGCTGTCTGGTTTGGTGGTTGGTTTTGCCTTTTCACACCTGACAGACAGGACCAGCATAATCTCACAAACCTGTCAATCCTCCGGGTGTTTTCTTCCATCTTCCGATTAGCAACGTCTATCAGAAATTCCATGTATTCCTCAGAAACCATCAATTTCCCCTTGTGGCTCAAGGGAACTTCCAAGCAGTGAGTGCTCCGGACGGCCTAAACACACAGAGAAGCAGTTATGTAGAGTAAAGGGTTTTATTTTATGAAGGTCATTTAAATAATATGGGGAGTTCGTTACAGGAAAGAACCCACTTATTCACAGGATTGGTTAGTTTGCTGTCAGCCAAAGCAGAAAGGTATTTCTTTGCTATAGCACACCCTGTGACAGCTGTCTGCCACTGCCCAGTTCACATCTTGCCTTGTATAAATCCAGGTTAACAGTAATGATATGATTTGGTTACTTTCCTCACAGGGAAGTAGAAAAGTCCTTACCATCATGATTTTTCCTCCTCTGCCAACTGTAATACCAGAGTTCCTGAACCCCGAATTGACAGCCACTGAATGCTGCAGAACAAATAAATGCTTTAAACAGGTCTTGCACACTTTCACACCAAGAACTAATTATGATGGGTTGCAATGCAACTTGCTATCTCAGCATTGCAAAAACCCTTATTCAATGCCATCTCCGCGTGAGTGCAATAACAGTTACACTGACATGTTTTTAAGATCAAACCCACACAAATCGTGGCTGGTCCTCCAAGAACCACAATCACTCCTCAGTGTCTAATCTTAATCCATCAGTGCAGATGGCACATGAATGTCTCTTGGGAGCTCCACTATTTCAGCACATGAAGAGCTGGGAACCACACAGACATTGGTGCAACGCTTTTATAGCTAGAAGTGCAGCAGCACTGTAAAAGAAGCTAATCAGCTGCTTTCCACGTTAATGAAGGAACAAACCTATCAAGCATCACTCTCCAGAGTCATTCTGGGGATCAGAAGGAAAAGGTACTGCTCAATTAGTTGAAACACTGGAGCCAAAATGCACGTAGAAGCCCATCACTTTCAGCCAGCCAAAGTGACCCAGGCTCACTGGGGAAAATTTTGGAGTAATTATGTTTTCTAAAAGTCCAGCAAAATCTCTGCTAAGTCTAAAGCTGTTTTCTTCATCAGCTTGCTTTTCCTACCCTAGTTATGAAACATACAGCACATCTGGGACTGCTCTTGAGTGCTGAAGCTTATTCAGGAGCAAATACTGTTACGTTAACAGCCAGGAACAGCACAGAACAACAGTGCAAGGTTGTTATTGATGTAGTTTTACCAGAAGCTGAGCATCTTGCAGCTCTTGACACAGCACGTGAAGAACAAATGGTTCAAACTTGAGCACAACGTCACCAGTGGCTTTCTCTAGGGCTGTCATCTGGAAAAGACACCAAAACGTTTATATTAACACTGCAAGCGTGTGCTGTTACTACAGAGCAAAGAAGAAAATAACAGCTAGTCAGTGTGTGAAACAAGCACTGAAAATGCAGCAAACGAGTCCAAGAGACCAGGTTTGTTCAGCTGCTTTTGATTTCTCACTGCCTGTAATACACAGAAATGTCATGGATTTCCAGGATGCTCTTTGTTAAACTGATCAGGTTTGATAGATTCACCACAAGATAGACTCTAAAAACTTGGAAAAGTGTGTTCCCCTGTTTACTTCTTTGTACATTCAAACAAATGGATTTAATCCAGCATGGGAAGAGCAGAGCCTTACTGCAACCAGGGGAAACCTGAGCAGGGGTTACTGTGGGCTTTTACAGATTACTTTTTTAAACTGTTCTTTAAACTCAGAGACATAGAGTTTCTGGTACATTCCTCGGCTTCAGAAAGCTTCCTGGTGGTCAGCAGATTGAACTCATGGCCTAACATACTTGATCACATTTTATTCCTAGTTTAAATAGCAATGCACAGCCTGCTCTGTAAGAGTTACAAGGCTAAAAAATGAATGAGAGGTTGAAATTAGAGGCAGAAACTCACCAGACAAGGAAACAAATAAAGGAAGTAACTTCACAATCATAACATTGAAGGGATCCCTTTCAGAGCCCTCAGCTTCTGGGAACACTGAGCTGCTAGTGGCAATTCTGCCTGGGTTTGAGAGTGTGCAGGCAGCTGGGAGACATCCCACACTGGTTACTATCACAATTTCTCTACTGTTCTATGCCATCTTTATGCAGATAAATCTTAAGGCTGATATTCCTTACTTCCCCTCAGAAAGGTCACTTTAAGGGAGTTATATTACTTATTTCATTGCATGATTCTTTAATCATAAGCACTATTCCACACACACCCCCCCCATCCCTTCTTGATTGCCTTCACTTGCTTAATTCACAGCACTGAAACATTTGTTAAGTTAATCTGAGGAATTCCAGCTTCTCATTTCAGTTTTCTCATACTTTGCTGTTTTGAATAGCCTCTCTCATCTCTCTTGTAAAATGAAAACATGCAATCAAATCCTCAAGAAATATAATCAAATTCGTATGCTTTTTAAAGACAAGATGGCATAAAACTGCTAACACTCTCTCCTTTAAACATGGCAAAGTATTTAAAGGTATTTGGGCAGCATCTCCTCCATAGATGTTCTCACTTTAAGTGGAAAGCAGGTCTCTGAATGGCCAAGTTTGTCCTTTCTGTGCCAGGTTTAAGAAACGCCGCAGTGACCGCAGCTGTGCTGGAGCCGGTGGGAACCAGGAACAGCTCACATCCCACGGCGAGCGCCGTGGAGGGGTACCTGAGCCGGCCCCCGCAGCGCCTGGCAGCCAGCTGCGTTGACACAGCTCCACGGAGGAGCGCGGTCAGACGCTTGCTCACGCAGGGGCCGTGCGGTGCCTCCCCACGGCACACGGCAGCAGGACACGGGCACACGCAGCGGTGACGGTGCCCAGCACGGCAGGGACCTGCCACGGGCACCGCCATCCCGGCCCGCGTGTTCCGTGGCCCCTTCTTCCCCATGTCCAAGAACTCAGTTCCAGCCCCTGAGCAACAGTGCCCTGCATCAGCACCACCGCCAGCCGCTGCGGCTGCAGCCCGCTCACAGGCTTGTCCCCGAGACACACGTTGTACCAGAGGACACGCTGTGAGCTGTGAGCAGTGTGTGATGGGGTGAGGGGGGCTCTGCAGGGTTTCTGTCTCTGGAGCAATTCATCAGATACTCCAGGGGCAGCTTTTCAGCGAGAACACAGCTAAATCACACTGACCGAGACCTCTGTGCGCGGCACTGCCCTGAGCGGCTGCTGTACAGCACTTGCTTCCTCAGAAGGCTCATCAGTATTTTCGTAAAGGTTTTTTATTACCTCGTTGTGTCTAAACCATTAGTTTCCTGCAAACAAAATTTAATAGGGAACCACTGAAAGCAATTACCTCACAGAGCTACTTTGTCAAGTGTGAGGCTTTTTCCAAGCAGTGAGAGGATAAAAGGATAAAAAAATTCCCAAGCAAATATCCCATGTTCATATTGTTAAGGTTAATATGGGGAGTGAGGTCAAATGAGCTGACAGCCAAAAAGCACAATGCACAGCACACAGCATCCTGACTTCCCTTCTCACTTCCTAAACACTGCACTAGCAAAGATTTACTAGACATGAAAAGTAAGTGATGTATTTACTTTTGAAGTGTAGCTTCAAAATTAATCAAAGACATTTTTCTTACACTTGCAATGCATGCATTAAAAACAAAAATGTGAGGTGTCCCTGCCCATAGCAGGGGGGTTGGAACTGGATGATCTTAAGGTCCTTTCCAACCCTAACTATTCTATGATTCTATGAAAAATCCTCTACCTGCTAAGGGGCACAGGAAAACCCGGAGCGTTTCTTCTCGTAAGAGTCAGCAGTAACTGTGTCCTCCCCAGCCTGAGCTCTGCTGAGGGCTATTTCACCAAACTCTGCTCGGCTACAAGAAACACTGATGAAGGCAAATACACAGAGCAGATTTCTCCGTGCACGTGTGAGAATGCATGCATATGGCAAGGTGAGCTCTGCATTGAGAGAGAATTCTGACCTTGTAACTGCTGCTTTTTGGGACAAAGCTCAGAGATGTTTGCAGAGGCAGGATCATTCTGAAAGCACACTAAAAAGCCCCACTATATATATATATATATATATATATATATGTAAATATACATTTATTTTTTGGAAGGGGGGTGGAATTTAAAGATACTAAATTAAAAATGCAGCGTAAGAGTCATTGTTACTGTAGTTTCAGGTGTCTGTAACTTAAAGGCCATCAACACAGCAGGCCGGGCTGCAGGCAGGCTTAAATTCAAGTCAGTTTCGATGGCTTGAAGGACTTAGTTATTCCATACACAAGGAACATGCTCCCCGGCATGCTCACCTTTGCACATCTACCTTTAATGGAAACAAAGGAACTTGGTTCTTCTGGAACTGCTGAGCAGAACAGCAAAGCAAGTGTCCCTCCCTTACGGACAGTTAAAGAGGACAACACTAAATACCTGTTAATCACAACAGACCCATTCTGAAAGAGGTATTGCAATTCCTGGAGGTTCAAACTGCTGGAGAATGGGATAAAGGGCACACTATCCTGTCTCTGTCCTGCAGGAATGCTGCTGCTTGAGTAAGGTTCAACCCAGATGCTGCCTGACACAGAAATCTTGCCAGGAAAACACCCAGCTCCATACAGTGACTGCTATTTACCTGGGTATAGTTATATTTATATATAATTATATAAATATATAAATAATAATAAATATAATACATATATTTATATATAAATATATATTTACAGGGAATAAATACATTTAGCCCAGCGTGGTCTGCACTGTCAGCACTGCCCAAAGCCCAAGCAAGCATGCTACAAAAATTAAGCTTGTTTTACTTTAGGATAGGAAGGCTTTTAAATCAAACCCAGTCTGCTGTCGATACCTTGCTGGCAATCCAGCAAGGAGGGAAAACAAAGAGCGGATAAAAAGATCAGAAGTGAAAAGCACAGTGTTATACTGACAGTGATCCTCCAGGGAAGGAAGAACGCGCTTAGAAAAGAGTTACTGATGCTTACTCTGAATAAGGGCTTGGAAAAATAAGACTCACTGGATTAGAACTGGTTTTGGAAAGGCAGTCTCCTGCTACAGGAGCCACAGTAACCCCCGATTTCTTGTTGAGCGAGTGATGGGGAGATCATGTGGCTCCAGACAGTAAGAAAGTATTGAAGTTTCCTATTAGCTGCATTTATAACTATGCCAAGAATTTGGTGTTGCGTTTAAAAGCATTCTGTTCAAAGCAGGTTTTGAGTAGAACACCTGGAGAAAAGCTTATTTTGAGGTGACAGTGCAAATTCACCGTAGAACAGCAGTAACTATTTCACATGACTTGGATTGTTTCCCCACGGTTTTCCCCGGCACCGCGAGCATCACTGAATAAACACAAACGCGTCCTCTCACCACATCGTCCTTCGCGCACGTCTCGTGTGTCACCAGCAGCCACGCGCAGTTTGTCTTCTGGATCCCGCAGCTCTGCGCGTCCTGGGGACGGAGAGAAGCGACTGAGCTGGCCCGCGGGGAGCTGCGCCCGGCTCCTGTGCAGCGCAGCCCGGCCCCTTCAGAGCAACACCACCGGCGCCACACGTCCGGCTGTCAGCGTGCCCGGGGCTGCAGACCGGCCCGGGTGGGCGCCCCTCCGCGGGACCCCCGGGCTCACCGCGGCGCCGCCCTGCGCCAGGACCAGGCGGCCCGAGCAGGAGCTGGTGGTGCAGAACCGCGACCGCCCGTTGAGCAGCTGCACCACGGCGGCGGCGCGCTCGTCCAGGCCGCCCTTCCGGCTGGCGTCCGCCCGCGCCAGGCGCTGCGCCTTCCGCTGCACGAACGTCGCCATCGGCAGGGACGGGACCGGGACCGGGACCGGGATCGGAATCGGGACCGGGATCGGGATCGGGACCGGGATCGGGACCGGGATCGGGATCGGGACCGAGACCGGGACCGGGACCGAAGACCCGAACAGCCCCGCCCCGCCCCGCGAGGCCGACGGCAGCCTGCGGGGTCCAACCCGCAGCACGCGGCGGGGAGGGCGGGCGCGGCCTGCAGCTGATTGGGAGGGTTAGGGGGCGGGGTCTGGCGGCGGCGGGGCGAGGCCTTGATACGCTGGCGTATCAGAAGCGTGTCCTGGTGATGACGAAGTACCCGGGGCGGGGCTCGGCGGCGGCGGCGGGAGGCAGATCCCGCGCTGACTCCGCTCCGTGCCGGTGAGCTCCGGGAGCCGGGTGGGGCCTCTCGTACCCGGTGCTTCCCGGCTTGAGGAGAACCAGGTTCCGCTTCCGGGCCGCGCCGGGCCAGGGCTGCCGGCGGTTGCTCGGAGGCGGGGAGGCCCCGGGCAGCTCCGGGCCGCCGCGGCCGCGCTCTCTTGTGCCGCCCCTGCTGCCGGGCTCTCGCAGGCGCCCGTCTCTGTTCGCTGCGCTTCAGCCCAGGTGCCCGCGGCCCTCCCTGTCCTGGGGGCGCCTCCCGCCCCCTCGCTGCCCGCCCGGTTCCTGCCGGGGGCCCGCCTGGTGCTGCGCGTCCCGGGGAGAGGCGGCTGCGGCTCTCGAGAAGCTCCAGCGCCGCTCAGCCCCGGCCCCTGGCCCTGCTGCTCGCCCGCTCCTTCCTGCCGGGCTCTGCCGGTCGCGGCAGCCGGGGCCGCTGCAGCCTTCGCCCCGCTCCCGCCCTTCCCAGCTCCGGGGTGGGAGGGCTCCTCTCCTCTCCTCCCGGTCCTGGATCGCCCGTGCCGGGATGTGCCGCCGAGGCACTCGGGAGCCTCCGGGACGCTTGTGCTGCCGCTGCGCCTCCGACAGGCGCTGGCTTGCTCCCGGGGCTGTGGCCTTACTCATCAGTCATCGTGCAGGGTCACTTAGCAAGGCCTACAGGTCCAGTTGTTGGCCCAGCAGAACGGGAGCCTTTTCCTTTGGTTTGTTGCTACGTGCAGAAGTGACCTAAGCTTCAGGAGGTACCTCACGGTGCAGGTTCTTGTCATGTCCCCAGGGCAGTGTTAGTGTATATCCTTGTGACAGATACCCTCCCTAGCTTGAACGGGTAACCACAAATTGGAAGCCTCGCAGAAGACTCTAACAGTCAGGAGAAAGCCAACAGTGATTAAGTCAGGTGCTTTTGAAAGCTGTAATCATCGCTGGGGTAAAGCCTCCCTCTGGCTACAGACAGGAGTTCTCTAGCTGGAGTTGGCCAAAAGTGATCTCTTGGTGTCTTTGAGGTTCCTGTGTGCCTTGTGATCCTCTGCTGTGTAGCCTGTAGGATTGGATCCCTGGAGAAATTGTGTGTAACTTCTCCTGTAGCAGGAGTAACCTAATCGTGGTGTTTTGTGAGAATACTTCATGTTTGCAATTGGATAACACAGCTTCACGTGTTGGTACATGGCATCGCTGCACTGGGGCAGGCGAGGCTGTGAGCTGCACTGTGGCAAAATCCAGCTGGAGTTAAGGACTGCGATCTCAGCTATCTGCTTTTTGTTTTAATCGCCTGTGGTACCTTCTGTTTCTGACAGCTGATGAGGCGTGCTTTGTGTTGCCCTTTCATCACATGTCAGTTTAATAGGAAGCAGGAACAGTGACTGGCACATCCCTGAGCTGCTGACCCTGTCATCCAGTGTGCCAGCATGGAACAGTAAAGTGTCACAGTTTTTCCCCCAAAGCACTGTGCATCTCTGCCCATGTAATAGCAGTGCAGTGGTCACTCACAGGAGCTGCTGTAGAAAGCCTTCTGTGGATAAATTATTTGCATGTGATTTTCTTCACATCCACAAAATCCTGCAAATGGTAGAGGTCGCTTTCTGCCTTTTGCAACTTTTGAGGGAAAAAAGCCAACCAAGCAAACACTACCCTACCTACCCCCATTGAGATCAGCAGTGAGGGTTTGTTTGGCCAGGTGCTTAGCAGGTGGGGGTTGGATTTCTTTGTTTTGAAGATGCAGAATGAATTATGAAAGCAATACAATATTACTGTGTCTTTTGTTTTTTTTTCCCCAGGTACTCGGATCAGTATGGCAGCCACAAGAAATGTGATGAGAGCTGTCAGAGTTCTTGAGTTTGGTGGCCCTGAGGTGCTTAAGCTCCAGTCAGATGTTCTAATTCCTGATCCAAAAGAAAATCAGGTAATAAGAGTTCTGTGAAGTGAAGCAGTGATACAAGATGATAATGGGTACACTAAGAAGTGAATGAACTGCACACAACTTTTCATCTTGAATATGTATGGTTTGATCAGTGTATTTGTACTACCTGAGACATCACGTTTAACAAATGTGGGGGGTTGCTGCTATAGGGGCTATGTATTCCACTTAAAGGACTTCCTGAAAATAGCTTCAGTTCAGCACTGGATTTTTGCTGACTTTGTTCAAGAATTCAATTAAAATGCCATGATACTGTGCTGTGAATTGACATCCTGAATCCTTTCAATGATTGCTCAAGAAGCACCTTTTCTTTCAGGTGTTAATTAAAGTCCATGCCTGTGGGGTAAATCCTGTTGAGACTTATATTCGTTCTGGAAATTATGCCAGAAAGCCAGCTCTGCCCTACACTCCTGGCTCAGATGTGGCTGGGGTGGTGGAAGGTGTTGGGGAGCATGTGACTGCGTTCAAGGTATTTACCCATCGAGGTCTAACTCCCTGTTGCTTCGTGTATCTTCTTAGTGTGCTTGCTCCAGTTTTATTGTGTATGATCATGCAATCTGCTGAAGGGGAAAATCACCTTCATGGGCTGGTAAAAGCAAGCAGCGAGATCACGCTGGCAGCCCAGCCTGCAGGGGGAACCGGAGGGAAGTCTTCAATGCTGTAACCTCCCAGAGTTGAAAGGCCTCAGAAGAGCCTTTGCTCTGCAGTTTGTCTGCTGGCAGCAGTAATGTCAGGTGCACAAAAGTTGTGGTTCAGAACTGTTCTGTGGCATTGCAGAAGTTCACATTTTCATTGCTCTGTAAAATGGAGACCAGTGAGTGGGAAATGGTTAAAACACTTTGGTTCACTTTGTTATCCTGATGGAATCAGCAGTTTTAATCCTGATGATGCCTCTGTTTTCTTGTGAAGTATGCTTGTGCTTGAGGTAATGATTGCATATGGAATTGCAACATTCTGATCAGTGTGTGCCCCAGGCAGATCCCCTGGAAACGCTGATGGCCACGCTCACTCTGTGCGTGCTCCCAATGCTTGAGAGCCAGCTGAGCTTTGTGCACCCCTGTGCAGGTAGCTAATAAACACCAAGTGTGCACAAACCAAACCCATACCCTTCACATGCTGCCTATCACCGAGATCAGCGTCCCAAACAGGAGAGAAATCAGAGCTCAGGGGGAGAATGCTGACGTGAGAACAGCAGCAACACTGAGTTTCCTCAGAGTATATTAAGAGTGTGTCTCTCTTTCCGTGTTTAAACAAAAGCAATTGAGAAATGACTTATGTTTGTAAAAGCTTTCAAGGTTTTGCGTTTGGCACCTGTGGGCAGAATTTTTTAATGTTCAACTTCATTAAAGTTAATATTAATGAGACAGTAGGTTTTCGTGTTACACTGTAGAGGGGGTTATAATTATGATGCTTAAATGTAAGTACATGAAATGATACGGTTTGTGTTGCATGGATTGTAGGTATCCACACTTTTAAAAATCTTCTCTGTGACAAATGTAACTGGTTATTTTTAATAGGGGAGCTGTTAGAAATAGCCCAGACTTCTGTGATGTGGTTCTTAATGTGTATTAAGGAAAAAATAAGAAATGATTGATTTCTGTATTTTCTGCCCTTGTTTCTAGAAAGGTGACAGGGTTTTTACCATTGCTACGATCTCAGGAGGATACGCAGACTATGCAGTTGCTGCAGCTAATAAAGTCTTTCCTTTGTCCGATAAACTGGACTTCAGGCAAGGGGCAGCGATTGGAATACCCTACTTCACTGCTTACCGTGCTCTTTTCCAAAAGTAAGGTGTCAGATCTACTTTTGTGCATTTTACCTTGGAGTGCTTAAAATACTGAAATTCGTACTTTCATTGTCCTATGAAATGGGGGAGATGAATGAGTGGAAGATGTTTAAAATGCCAGTTCCATTTGTTATCCTGATGGAACAGTCAGGTAACTGTTACCTAGAAGCTATATTTTCCTGTTAAGTATTTCTTCTTGAGAGAACAGACCTGGAAAGGCTTCTCTGACAAGTATCATGTAACAAAGTGTGTAACTTTCAGTGCTCATTGGTTTTTTAGCTAGGGAAGATAATTCTAATTCTAAGGGAAGATAATTCTAAGGAACAATTCTAATTTTTTAATTGAACAGTGTGCTGTAGGGCAGAGCCACATCTATCCTTCATCAGGGAGTCTGCACAGCCTGAGCTGTTGCCTTAGACTAGTATAAGGAGTAAAAGCCCTTGGTGCCTGCTCAGTGAGAGCTTAGGACTGGAAACCTGGTTTGGTTTGACAGAACAGATGATTGGAACTAGTGGGGTTTGGTTTAAGATCTGTAACAGGTGAAGATCTTGCACTGATGTTCAGCACCAGCCTGTTCCCTGCATGTTGACTTTATTACTTACATTCATAAATGATGCAGCTTATTTTGCCTCCTCATTTTCCCAAAGAGGCTGATGATACCTGTTTAGCCATAACACATGTTGGAAATAATGCTGTGTGCAAGGTGGGATTTGGTGTCAGTATGTGCAGTCTGATAATGCTGGTCCTGTGCTGCAGTCACAACGCCGATATTTTCTCTTTTCCATGCAGAGGCTGTGCCAAAGCAGGGGAAAGTGTGCTCGTGCATGGTGCAAGTGGGGGAGTAAGTATTTTGAGAAGGCAAGTTATAAGAAGTGCTGCTTTCTGTCCTGAATCTGCTTTTGCCTGTGGTAGCGTGTATGGTCACATTTATATCAAGAAATGGATTAGCAAAATCAGGATTTTCTCTCAGATACACTAGCTACATCTTTCTTTGAGCAAGCCCTGTTATTCTGAAGAAGCATGAAAGTGCAGGAGTGGTTGTGTAAGGTCCCTGGCACAGAGGACACACGGGAAGCACATTGCTGCAGTCGGAAGTTGGTCTGGGAGCTTCGTAACAGGTTGTGCTCAGGTGAAATGAAGAGTAGGAAGCTGTGATTTTAACATCTGTGCAAGTGTCAGGTTTCCTGTGCAGTGTGTAATGCTGGTATCGTAGCAGGTGATTTGTATCAAGTGTATGTGGCCCAGCTGTAACAGACAGACAACATTCCACATGGATTTATAGCAAATGCTGATAGCTACTAAAAAAACCTCAGGGCTTTGCTGTGCCTCTGTAAATAGACATTTTTTTTTAAAGACTGGCTATTTTTACTATCCAAATCACTTACTATGGCAAAAAACTTGTTACTAGGCCAACTTCTTAAATGGAAGTTCCAAGTGCTGGCAGAATCTATAAAACTTCATATGCTGAGAAAAAAAGACAGATTTTTTTGAAATGATTCTCTTTTGCCCTGCCTCAGGTGGGAATAGCAGCATGTCAGATTGCCAGAGCTTGCGGTTTAAAGGTTTTGGGGACAGCAGGAACCGAGGAAGGCATGAGCATGGTCCTGCGGAATGGTGCTCACCAGGTGTTTAATCACAGAGAAGCCAACTACATCGATAAAATTAAGGTGAGCCTGTACCAGGGCTAGGTGGTGCTGTGTGTGTGCTTCTTACTAACAAAATGTGAATAGTTGCTGGCAGAAGTTTTTAAAGTAGATCTATATGGGATCTACATACACACACAGTAGTGTGCTGCCTCCTTCATGCCTGCACAACTTTTCCAGGCTGGAAGAGCTGAGTTTTCTTCCCAGGCAGTGGCATTCAGAAACTTGCATTCCATCACATTCCAGTGGGGTAGCATGTCATAATTCTGCATACCAGAGTATGCTGAAATTAAATTTAGCTGTCAGCTTTAGTGCAAAGGCTGTCTTCACAATTCAAACACTGACCCACGAAGTGTGTGTTATCTGTAGCGTACGAGATAAACAGTGGCACTCAACACTAATTGGAGGGATTTAAATAACATCTGATGTCCTGCAGGAGTACACAGGGATGGGAGGAGTTGATATAATAATAGAAATGCTCTCCAACATCAATCTTGCCACTGACCTGCAACTGCTGAACTACGGAGGAAGAGTGATGGTGAGTGGGTTTCGTCCCTGACTTCAGTTTGTGCATCACAATTCAGCAGTTACAGCTTGAACCATCTTTTAACTCATTTGTAACAGGTTGTGGGCTGTAGAGGTCCCATTGAGATAAATCCAAGAGACACTATGAGTAAGGAATCCAGCATAACTGGAGTTAGTCTTTTCCTTGCAACAGAGGTAAGAAACACTTTTGTTTCACAGCATGTTTCGTTGGCTTATTCCAACTCCTGCTTCCGGTTAAATCATGTGTAGGGATGAAAGCAGAGTCACTGTAACTGGTTTGTTCATTCCTTTACATCTAGAGTTAATCTCAGAACATCACAAAATACTTTTGGGTTATGAAATATGGTTTAACTTGCATAAATACTCAGTACTTTCCTGAAAAATAAAGACCTTGTGGTAAGCACTGTTCTGTTTCACACAGGAGGAGAAGCATGAGTGTGCAACAGCACTCCTTGATGGCATAGAAGCTGGCTGGTTGAAGCCTGTTGTAGGCTCTGAATATCCACTGGAGAAAGTGGTGAAGGCACATGAAGACATTATTCATGGTAGTGGTGCTCGGGGGAAGATGGTGCTCCTTCCATAGAGTCTTTTTCCAGTTACGCTGTAGCTGTTCCAGCAGCACCTTTGGTTACCTGATTCTCTCATGGTATATTACAAAGCATACTTTTGATGAGGTTTGCCAGTAACAGCAAATGCTACCTTCCATTAATGACATTAATGATCAGTCTATTTTCTTATTGTAATAAGCAGAGTTTCCCATACTTTAAAGTAATTTTTGTAGATTTTTTTTTTTTTTTGGCTGATGTGGAAATAATGGACCTCCTCCACTGGTGTGGCCTTGTGGGGCAGGAGAGCCTCACATCTAAGGCAGGATTTGATATCCTGCTCTCTGTGGGTCAAGCAGATAAAAGAATGTCCATAATTAACTCTATGTATATAGCTGTGACTCTGGAAATTCCTTAGCCACAAAATTTGCTCATCTTACTCATTTTTTTGTCACATAATTTACATGGAATAAAAGCTTTTACTGCCAAAATAGTTCACTTTCCAGTTCAAAAGATGGGAAAAGAACCTCTCAATACGAACTCTTTGGGAGCAGAGGCAGTTGTTGCTGCACCTGACTTCATATCTGAGGTCAAAGCGTCCCAGGTAACCCAAAGGGATGGTGACTTTGGAGCTGCATGCTAATAGCTGCTACTCTGCAGTAGCTGTCCAGCCCTGATTTGACCTTTGCCAGATTTAAAGCGCCCTGAATCCCTGGCTACAGTGCAGAGACAGAGGCTGCACGGCGTGCTCAGAAGTCATGTTGCTTCAGAACTGTATTTACATGGTTGACTTGTTCTAAATACAAATTGATTGAGGAAGGGCATTTTCTTTGCTATATTGACGGTTCTTACCTAAGATCTCATCTCAGTCTCTTCTCTGGTGGGTTTAAGCCATTCCTCCTTGTCCAAAGGAGGCTGCCTGTAGGAGGCTGGAGGGTTTCTTGCAACCCCTTTAGGCACTGGAGCTGCTCTCAGGTCTCCCCTTAAGGAGCCTTCTCTAGGCTGACCCAGCCCAGCTCTCTCAGCCTGGCTCCAGAGCAGAGGTGGCTGTTGAGTACATCAGCTTTCTCCATGTTGGTTGTCACCAGCTCTCCTGTCTTATTTACGGATGGTGGTGCATTGTCTTTAATCTTCCCTCTCTGGCCAACATATCTGTAAAGGCTCTTGTTGTTCTTTGCATCCCTCTCCAAATTCAGCTCCAGTTGTTCCTTAGCTTTTCTAATCCATCCCTACACATCTGGGCAGCATCTCCACATTCTTCCCTGGAGCTGTTCTTTGTCCAGTTTCGTGTTATTTTCTGATTTGAGATAATGTGAGATAATAAACATTGATTTTATTTTTTTTTTTTCAGTTAATAACTGAGTGTAGATATTGACCTCTTCCTACATTTTAAAATGAATTCTAATGCTCGTGCTCACCCTTGGGTTAGCAGTTGACGGTAGCAAAGGCTAGTGTCAGACCTGTTTCTGGCTTCTGCCTTTCTGTTACACACAGATCAGTGTTTTGGTTTTATTAAAGGCACTACCAAGGTCTCATAAGGTTTCATCACTGCTTTAAGTTGGGAACTGAGGCTGAGGCCCAAGAGAGGTGGTGTCCTGGAGGCAAATATTGTTGTGCAAATTATAGTGTGCTGGGGAGGAAATGAGCGTGGATTTCAAGAGTATGAAATTGTGAGCAATAACCCGGGCACATATCACAGGAGAGGAAAGGAGGTCCTTTCAGTGGGGCTTGTGAAATGGATTCAGTTCATACTTCGGATGAAAGAGCAAGGTGTTGGTGTTGAGCAGGGAAGGGATTATTTTTCTAATGCAAGGTTGAGTAACGTACGGTCCCTGTGGCAGTGCATCTCCTGTGTTTGAAATGAGCTTCTTGGGAGGCCACACCGAGTTCTAGATTCAGGTTTGCAACATCGGGCTCTTTCAGAGGTGGGAAGTTCTCTCTTGATGCCATGTTCATTTAGCTGGGACTGCTGCTCAGGCGGTAACTGAGACTTACAGGTAAACATTTCTTTTAATATACCATAGAGACACATCTTACATAGATATATATCTAGAGAGAGATACTTTTCCTGACGAGATATATATATATATACACACATACTTTTTTTTCCCTTGCTATTAATCCTCTACAATCTAAGTGTTTGTATTTCTGCTGGGGTGGGTGGTATTGAGATACTCAGCCTTTATTCTCATTACTGAGCACAGGACTATGTGGGACAGCCTGTGTGATGCCCCAGTGGAGGGCAGCTGGTGTCCCTGTGGCTGCCCTTTCCATAGGAGCAGGGAGCTGCGTTTCTGTGGAAGGCTGAGGAATGGCTCACCCGGAGTAGGGGTGTGGGTCGGGACCGCCTTGGCTGGTGGTTCAGGTGAAGGTGTGATTGCTCCCGTTCGCTCAGGCAGAGCGCGGGCTGAGGCTGGGGTGGTGTGTGAAATCTGCCATTCCACTTGGGAACGCTGCGAGTTCAAACAAAACTTCTAATATGAACGAGGTAATATAAACTTCTAATATGAAGGAGCAGTGGTTAACGGTGGGTACGCCCACGGAGGTGATGATGTGCATATGAAAGTACAGATTTTCCTTAAGACGTACAGTGTATAAAATATTTAATCGTTTGAATCTGGCCGTAGGTCGGGGGTATTGTGCGGGTAAGAGGCTTACGGTGCCCAGCAGCTCCTTTCCTGCTCGGCGCTGGAGCCCAGAGCAGCTGCTCTGTGCGCCGGGGTGTTTGTGAGCGGAGGGTTTCTCTCCGGAAGGTGTCAGGGTGGTTCTTCTGCTCTGGCTGCCTCGCAGCTCCTCTGCAGCGGTAACCGGAGGGACACGGCAGCAGGACCCGGCCGCGTTCGCACTGTAACGTTTAGCGTCCGGCCTTGACGAGCATGGGAGCGGGAGCGTTGTTTTAGTAAGACCAGCGCTGGGCGCAGGGTGCAGGAGGCGCGAGGGGGCTGCGGCCGGAGCCGGGCGGTGTGGGCGGCACTGCTGCAGGGATGGGGGCCCTTGCGCGCCCCGGTCCCTGCCCTGCGGCTGAGGGCGAGAGCTCCGGCTTGCCCCTGCCCCTGCGGCCGGAGCCGGGTCCGGGCGGTGTGGGCGGCACTGCTGCAGGGAAGGGGGCCCTTGCGCACCCCGGTCACTGCCCTGCGGCTGAAGGCGAGAGCTCCGGCTTGCCCCTACCCCTGCGGCCGGGTCCGGGCGGTGTGGGCGGCACTGCTGCAGGGCTGGGGGCCCTTGCGCGCCCCGGTCCCTGCCCTGCGCCTGAGGGCGAGAGCTCCGGCTTGCCCCTACCCCTGCCCCTGCGGCCGGAGCCGGGCGGTGTGGGCGGCACTGCTGCAGGGAAGGGGGCCCTTGCGCACCCCGGTCACTGCCCTGCGGCTGAAGGCGAGAGCTCCGGCTTGCCCCTGCCCCTACCCCTGCCCCTGCCCCCGCGGCCGGGTCCGGGCGCCCCCGTCGATGCCCACCCGGCTGTGGGAGGGGGGAGCGGTTGGGAGAGGCCAGCGCGCAGCCGCCGGGCCCTGGCCCCGCCCCGCGCAGCCGCCCCCGGCGGGGGAGCCCCGCCCCCCGTGTCCTAGCGACGGGGACGCGGCGGCTGCGGGACCCTCACCTGCCCCGAGCCGCCGGTGCCGGCGCCATGAGCGGCCCGCAGGCAGGGTGAGTGCGGCGGGACGGGGCCGGGGCTGGGCGCGGAGCTCCAGTGCGGGGGATGGCGGAGGGGGGGGGGGGGTTCACCGGTGACCGCCGGGCGGGCTGTCCGTGTGCTGCGGGAGCGGCGGGGCCCGGGCGCCCTGACCGCGGCCTGCGCGGGACTGGAGGCACCGCAGAGAGACCCTCAGGGACCGGCCGCGGCTGTGCCCCGGCTCTGGTCCCGGCCCGGGTCCGCGGGGGTGAGTTCCAGAGCACCAAGAGATGGGAGTCAGGGACACCGGGCATCCGCGGAGCTCCATCCGTGACGCAGCCCGTTCAGCGGGCGAGGCGCCGGGTGAAGAAGCGGTGCTGGAGCGCGCCCGCGGCCCTGCAGCGCAGCAGCAGCAGCACAGGAGCCCTCCAGCCCCGTGTGGGCAGTGTCAGGACTGGAACCTGCAGTGGGAGTTGACTGTTTAAAAAGGTTTGAAAATCTCTTTTATGAAAATACCTTCTGTGAAGAGTTATGGGGGCCTCTTTTGTGAAGAAATCCGTAGAACTCCAAACAAAATCCAAGCTTGCTCTTGGAAGATGGTCTCGCTGTAGTCACCACGTAAAGCACTTCTGGACACTGGATGGTGTTAATCCGGTTTTGGGGAGACACGTGTGCTGTGACTGATGGGATTCACTGCACAGATGTGCCAGGAATGCTCCAGCCTGCACAGGCACAGAAGACAGTCACTGTGACAAGCTAACAAGGACCTTGCAGTGGTCTCACTGCAGCCAGCCAGGGTCAATGGGCTCCTTCCTGCACATGTTCAAGCAGACACACAATGTGGTTTCAGGAGACCATGGCCTCTCCCTCCCTTAGTTATCACCGAGTGAAACTGTACATGTGATAAGGGTCCTGTGGGCTTGGAATGAGCCAATTGGTTATTGTTAGACTCCAAAGCCCCATCTAGATTCCAAGTCGCCTGCAGACATCAGTGTTTGGCTCAGCAGCTGTGTTCTGGAGTGGCTCCTCACAAGCACTGTGTCAGTTGTTGAGGTTAATACCCGCAGAAGCCGGAGCTGTGAAGTCCAGGGGTGGTGCAGGATTTGTGCTGAAGGGTGCAGTGAAGACAGCAGCAGCCCTCTGAATGCCTGTGCTGGTGAGTGGGTGACACGATCCCGAACTCAGTGATGGAATTGAACCATCCTTTCATTCCTCAGCCCATGCTGGGCCATTCCCAGCCAGGATTCACACAGTCCTTACCGCCAGGATTTAACGCCAAGTCCCAGTTCCGCAGAAGTCTACTTTTCCCCCTCTGCGGACCCTGACAGGAGCTTATTTGGACATCGGCTATGGCTCACGGTGGCTGAAGAGCTTTGGACAAGGGCCTGTCGGGACAGGACAAGGGGAATGGCTTTAACCTGCCAGAGGAGAGACTTGCGTTCTCCAGGCTGAACAAGCCTGGCTCTCTCAGCCTTTCCCCACAGGAGGGGTGCTCCAGCCCTCCGATCACTTCTGTGGCCTACCCTGGACCCTGTCCAACAGGTCCATGTCTTTCCTCTACCCAGGACTCCAGAGCTGGATGTAGTACTCCAAGGGGGTTCTCACCAGAGCAGAGGGCCAGAAGTCTCCAGAGGGATGTAGGACAAGCCCATGTGTAGTGCCAATATGACCCACTCCCAGAGTTCTTCCCAATGGTTGAATGGGTCTTAGTTCAGGCCCAGAACATTTCCTTGTTCCCTCCAATACCCATCTGAACTTTGAATTTAACTCAGCCTTTTTGAGAACCAGCCTGTTCATAATTCACATGAAACCAATGCATGTCAAGAGGCATCTTTGAATCTAAAGTTGCTGCATTGCTGTGCTCAGCTGCGTGGAAGCTGCGTTTTAACTAGTTATATGGTCCGTGAAGTACTAGATGGAAGGCAGTAAATGAGGAGGAACTGGGTTGAGTTTCTCCTTTGCCTCCATACGCGATTGACGGTGATACTATAAGTCAATACTTGGCACAGTTGATGTAATCTGGTTGTTTCAAATGCAAATGCAAAGAGTGGGTTAGAAAAGTGACGTAGAACAGTTGCTACAGCACCAGTGTTTAATCAACATGTGCAATGGGGTGAGCTGGACTGTTTGTGTAAGGTTTAATTTAGTGCTGGTAGGCAACCTGTGAGATTACTGTGAAGCCTCAGGCAGAATTCCTGCAAATCCATGACCCCTTCTATTTATTTTTTAATTGTTCCTTCTTCCCTTTAGCACGCTTTTTGGATTACTCCATTGGAAGGTACGTAACAGAGGTACAGTGGCATTGAATGTAAGGCCAAAGGAAACAAGAGATCAGCCCCTTGTTGTATGGTTAAAACCTTATGCCTGGAGAGCCTGGGGCTCGGCTGAACATGTCAGGCACCATATATCTGAGAGCATAGGTTTCACAAATGTGAATGGATTTAGTGTATCAAAAACTTGACCTCACTTACTGCCACTTCCGGACACTTTAGGTCAAAACTAAGTGTTCATGGCCAGCTTGGAACCTGCTCTGGTGGAAGATGTCCTTGACCATGGCAGGGGGTTGGAACTGGATGAACTTTAAAGTCTCTTCAACCCAAACCGTTCCATGACTCTGTGATTCTCTGGTCTCTGGAGGTGCCTTCCAGCCCAAGTTATTCCTACAGGTCTCCGCAGGAGCTGCTGTGTCTGTCACCAGTGCAGAAGGGCAGGATGGAGCACAGGCTGTGTGCTGGGGCAGGGTGCTGGTGGGCAGCACACTCGGGTATCCGGCAGGGCCTGTGCCAGGGAGCCAGTCTGTGCTGCTGGACTCAGCCAGGAATCGTGTGCCAGGACCTGTGTGGCACAATGGAGACCTGCTGAGGGTCAGCTTATTGCCAGTGTTGGAGGAGACCTCCAGGGCTGGGCTTTCTGGACCCTGTGCCTTGGCAGTGGTCGCTGTTTGATGCTGAACTCCTGTATCTCATGCCGAAATGGCTTGTTTCTGATATGAAGCTTCCAGATGCATAAGGTGTTGCTTTTACATAATGCAATGGGTATTTATCTGACAAAACACTGGGATTCATCAAGACAGTGTTTTGTGCAGCACACTTTTGGGTAGGTCTTTATAACTTAAACAGTTATAATTTGGCTGTCAAGGGCTTTATATGCGTCTGTATTGATTTTATTTCAGATATCTTGCAACCTACAACAGCCTTACAGACAAACACCTGGTTGGGTATTTCAACAACACCAGGATAAGACGGCATCTTCAGAGATCGGGACTGGTGAGATTGAAAAGTTCCCTTTTATGAGGAAAAAAAAGAATAGAATAAGGAAAAGCATGCTCTGTTTCTTCTACCATTGCACCGGTCAGGCCATGGGTGGTTCTGTTGTTGGTTTGTTAGAGGGATGTGTTGTCCTTGGTGCCAGTTTGACCAGCCAGCCAAGCACATGGCATTATGCTGTGCCAGACCAAAGCCACACAGTCACGCCAGGGCTGGGGCCGGGTTTGTTCAATCAAAGCATTTCCCAGTGCATGCTCACCCACTGCTGGCCAGGGCAGTGGTGCACAAGGCTGTCAGGACACCAGGGTCCCAGGGCCACCTGGGGTTGTGAAGCTGCTGGCACGTGGGTCCTGGTGGGTGATGGTTGCACACTGGAAGCAGTGTGCTAACAGTCAGTTTGGAGGCCATACTCCATAGGATACCACACTAGGCTTCCACTGCACCTTCTGCAATGCAACCCGTATCATGCATATCTGTGGGAAGCTGGGAGCAGCAGGTGGCATGGACTGAAGATGCATTTAAATGCTGGAGAGCCTCCAGCTTCTGCTCAGCAAAGCAGCTTCTGCAGGTTAGGACATAAAGCACTGTATCACTGCATGGTTATGGCATGTGGTAATCTTGTATTGCACATCCAGACAGAAGAAGGTATTTCATGGAGAGGTTTGGATAAATTCAGAATGTTTTTATGGCTTTGCTCCATATTTCTTTTTGGTCATTGGAGTTTGCCTCTGCAACACCTTTCCATTTGCAGATACGCAGAATTGTCTTGATTCTCTCAGGTTCGTTACGCTGTGAAATCAATCTAAGCACCTCTGACTCTATTAGATCTTTAAAGAGCTTCAGTTTTATTTTCCAAAAGTGCTTCATGGAAAGCTGAAGGGCTTGGTAAAAGTGAACCATTTCTAACAGTAGCTGTGCACTTCTGGGTGTGACGGTTCAGCACAGGCAGTGCAACCCCTGCACAGCAGGAAGACAGGCATTCAGTTCCCCTCCACTGACTCGGGCAATGGCCCATGAAGAGTAAGGCTGAGTCCTGCCTGCTGCTGCCGTTCTCTTCATGTGCCTGCTGGGGTCCATGGGGTGGAGGAAAGCCCAGCTCTGTGCTGGGAGGTGAGGTCTAGCCCGCTGCAGAAGCAGAGGTGGTGTCTACCTGGAAAGAGAAAGATGTCTTTGTGGGGAATTGCACTGTGTTAAATACATGCTTTATTCTATCCTCTGCCTTTTAGTTACATTATATTTGTTTGTGGCAGATCTCAAGGAGTGGAAGAATAATCCCTGAGAAGGAATACCGGCTAAATGCTCTGAGGAGGGATCACCAGAGATACGTACAGGAGTGCCTGGCTCGTGCCATATTTCACAAGGTCCTTGACATAGAGGTCTGTGTTTTCAGGGATGTGTCAGCCTCCACCTGCTTCCCCCCTGACAGCCAGTGGCTGTTAACTCATACTGAACTGTTTGCCATAGCTGGGTTGTCGTGCTCCCCTGAGAGGTTCTTTCTTGATGGGAATAAGCACAGTCTTTGTGCTTGATGTCCCCCACATGAAACCTTCACTGGCCTGTAACTATTAAACCATAGTGACACTAGAGCATACACTGTCCTGGCTCACTTAGTGTTGGTTGGCAGTCATCACAATATGGGATGATATTCACAGGGATTGTTCACTTAAAAAATTGTCGTCAAAATGAAATAGTTGGATAAGAGTGATCCTGGATAAGACAGTTACGTATGTTAGCCACGTACAAAATTCAGCATGTTCCTGTTATGTGACAAGAAAGTAGTTGGTCCCTACAACTTTACAAATGCTCAGTTGTTCCCTTGCCAATGTTAACATACTCAGGTGGAATGCAAATGCACTGAATCAGTAGTAGTTTTATAGTAGGACTCAATGAGGGTGATGACCAGGGAGCAGGCAAGTGATAAGCAGAACAGAAGCAAGTGTTTCTACGTTCATTTTCATCTCATAATACCCATTAATGAGATTTCTCTTTCTCTTACATTGATAGCGCCATCATCAGCGGGAAATAAAGCAGCAGCTTGAAAGTTCTGCGAGGAAGGAGAGGGTACAGAAGGTCAAGGTAAGGCTTGAGTGCTCCTGAGTGCGGATGGGACGCGGTGCTCTTGTCCTGTGGTAAATAACAGCCACGAGTCAGGCCAGAGATTCACTGTGCCAAGTGTTCTATCCCTGATGTGAGTGGAAAAAGCGCAAGAACTGGGGAGGTAGAGGATGATCCTTTTTCTATCCAGCAGTTCAGGAACTTCTCTTCTTGCACCTAATTCCTTTTGAATCTACTTACTATTTGGTTCTGCAGTGTCCTTGCCTGTGGAATTTAATGATGAGTTGTATGAAATGGTACTCCCTTGCCTTTGTGCACAATTATTAGTGTATCTGCTGTCTGACAGTTCTGGTTGATGCTCCATTGTTCTTGTTATGAAAAAAATTAATAACTGTTCTCCTTTTCCAAGGCATGTGTGGTTTCACATACCTTTTTCATATTCCTTCTCAGTTTTCCAAGCTGAAGACCCTCAGCCTGTTGACTCTTTCATACATGAGCCTTTCAGGCCTCTCATTACTGTGTCACTTTTACCTTTTCTAGTTCTACTGTTTCTGTTTTGAAATGGGGAACCAGACCACAATGAATAATTCAAGACACGTGTAGCAGTTCTGGTAATTCTAGACACAATGAGCACTGAGCTCATGTTTTCAGTCCTTTGCCTCTCAACATGATATTTAGCAGAACCTGAATGTGAATAATGAAGAATAGCTTCAGAAGTCTTCACTTTGGTGTCATGTAGGTAGGGCTTGATTCTGTAGTTGGTAGAGGCATGGAAATCCCACAGAGGTCAATGGCTCTTCTCCCAAGTGACTGTATGAGTCACTTTGGACTCATATGGGGAAATTTGTTCTCATCTTGGCTGAAATACACACAACACCTTATTTTTCTATCAGGATCCTGCATGCATTGAGAAGAATGCATGGAGAACCCAGCTGCTGCTATAAGCACTTGAAAACCAATGTCAAATCTTCTTAATTTTAAATAATACATTTCTGAGCAATTCATCAGGTAAAGAAAGGGAAAGATTTTAATGAAAGCCACTAGTGATTGTGGTAATTGCAAAGGCACTGACTGCACTGCTGCTGGTAGAGAGTCACTGCAGTGGAGACAGCAATCAAAGCGCTCTGCCAAGGGGTGCTGGACTTGGATATCTTGGGAACATAAACCAAAACGTCCTTCACTAAGAAGTGTAAGGGAGATGCCTGCAGATCTGTGATCTATTTCTTTGCTGTGGTGCCACACTGGGAGCAGGAACCTGGCTGGAATTAGCAGTGTAACTTAATTCTCACCTCATACATTCAGTCAATTGGTCTGAGTAGCTCATCTAAAATGAAAGGAGAAAAGCCGGTGACTGAGCAGGGGAGGACAGACAGAGCTATCTGTTTCCAGAAGGGCAGTCAGCCCAGTGTGGGGCTTTTGAGGAGAAAACGTAGGAAGGGGCAAGAGCCAGAGCAAGGTAGTGGCAGGTGCACTCACCTTGAAGAGACCTTCACCCAAACCAAGAGTTCAGAGATACAGAGAAACAGGCAGATGGCTTGAGTCTGGGGGGATCAGCAGCTGGAGAGGGCTACAGGGAAATGAATTGGAGGTGGGAACAATTCTTTTCCTTTGTCTCTCTCTTATTCTCCCCATGATTTCTTTTCCCTCCTTAAGCAGGTATTGCATTGGGCCCAGACAAGCTGATCTCACAGCTCTCCATTGAAGGACAGACAGAAGGCAGGCTCAGACACTGCTGTTAGGGTACGTAGTACCTCAGAGCTGTAAATTTCTGTTCTTTTAGATGGAGCAGTTCAGAAGATCAGTGGAAGGTGTCAACCCTATGCACTTCCCGCATCCACCACTTGCTCCAAGATATCATTATGGGCTCCATCCTTTTGTGGCTGAAGAACCAGCTGGTCACTCACAACTGGTAAGTTTTCCCACTGATCCATGTGCTATAGGTACACACAGTTGGAAGCGTGCAGGTATACCTGGGGCATCTGTGCTTCTAGAGCACTGACAGCACTGGTCGTTCCAGATTAGGGCCTCGTTCTTCACCACTTGAGGCTGATTTCCTCTTTGCAAGATTGTGCCATTAAAGAGGAATCTCAAGAAGCTGATGTTGCAGGAATGACACATCAGAACCTTGGAAAAAAACAGCTTTGCTTTGTGATAATTCTGCTTTAACCTTTCCCTTTTTTCAGCATTGCCACCCTAGGTCAGGCCAGTGTCAGTACTTCAGGTGTTGTCAACGAATGCTGGGCTGTGGGGAAGTTTACACATGGTGTAAGATCCTGAAAGCAATGTTTTTTTTTCAGAAAACAGAGCTGAAGGAGTGAAGTAAGACTAAAGCTCACTCCAAAGCAAGGCCGTACTTTGGAGCTCTGGCTCAGAAGCCTCTTGCTGTCTGTTAACAGGCAGAGAAGGAATGTTGATATACCCTTGAATATAATGATACTGAAGTCTAAGGTGAAAGTTCACTTTTAACTGGTTTCCCTTTCAATAATGATAATTGGTGCAGAATGAAGAGAGGTTTTCAGTCCTGACTGACCTTCCCCTCTCCACACAGAGGGCACCTGGACACTGTGATTACAGTGGTGGACATCCTCCTCCTCATCACCAGTCCAAGGAGCCTGACTTTTCTATGGTGGTGAGTTAACTCAGCCAAACAGCATTTCAGTTACAGCATTTGGACTCTGAAGGTATTCTGAAGGGGATACGAGGAAGAGATGAAATAAAAAAGCCGGAAAAATCCTGAACATTGAACAAACCCAGGCATGCTTGTGTCATGTATTCTGTCAGTGTCCGTGTGCTGAAGTCACCGAGACAGGCACACCATTACAGCTTCTGTGAGTTCATTCTGTTGGCATCAGGGCTGCACTGTGAAGAGCCAGTAGCAAACCCTGTATTTATGGCCAAGAGTTAATTTGGATGCTCCAGTTTTTGGATGCTCAGAGATGTCTGAAGGGGTCTGGCTCTTTGGGGACAGCCTAGAAAAGGTCTGTTCCTGAAGGTACTTGAGAGTCACTCATCCCTTCCCAAGATCTTGATTGTTGCTTTCTTTGTTTTCCCTCTCAGCTGCTGCTCTGCACTGGAAACTGCACTGAGGTTTCACAGCTGTTTCCTTTTTCCTTTTCCAGACTTCCTGGCGACCCAACACAGCTCCAGGGAACATGCAGCACCCCCCTCGCCTCCAGCCGCTTCGCAGCGGCGCTGCAGAGGGGTCTCTACCAAAGACTTCAAGCTCTAGCCACAGGTGCCACGTGCTGAGATGTGTCAAGCAGTTTGTCACCAGGGTGAGGTCACATTTCATTCTGAAAATGACCTAATGCTGGCGACAGCTTTATAGTACTGCTTTGGTGCTGCAGTTCTGCTGCCAGCAGCATGCCTTCCCAATGGCAGTCAACTTTCCTTTAAACCCTCCTTTTTAACCTCCCCTTAGTTTTCATGGCATTGTCTTACTGGCCTAATGCCCAGTGCTTGATCACAGTGAGGAAAAATGTGGTGACTTCTTATAGCGTAAAATCTCTCTGCATACAGAATTTTCCCCCTCTACATAGACTTTCTGTTGCGTAGAGAGGGAGGCACCTGATTAACACCAGTGACTCAGGAATATTTTCACACAGTCCTACAAGTTTTCATTCTCATCTACAGCTGTAAAGTAGGCAAAAATCCTTTCCTTTTTTTGCCATTCCTCCTCCTAAGGAAACCGGTGGGTCCAGAGAATGAGAGCTTGGTGGAGTAGCCAGATGTGATCTCAATGTGCACACAGCTACTTTCAGCTGAGATTTGGCCTTGTCTTCTGGTCTAGAAAAAACATTCTGTAGTTGGCTTTGTGTTAGGGATTCTGTGGGACTCAAGGATTTTGGAAGGAGCCTGTGACCTGGAGCCACTGACTGGCAGACACTGTATAGATAGCTCCTATTCTGCCATGCATTTGCCCTGTATTGTGATGATCATGATTCTTTCTCCAAGAATTTGCTGTCACTGTCTCTGTGTACTCAAATTATGGGCGATTTAAACAGCTTCTTTAGTGCCCACTACTGACAAGACAGCTGAGTCAGTCACAGACTGTGAAGGTGATGCAGAGCTCAGATACAGAGCATGCAGCACTTGCACTGGAGATGTCTTGTCTTTCAGCTCCTCTATTTGCATTTTGTCCTGAAGGAGGACTAAACCTCCACCACAAATGGGAAAGGGGCGTTTTGAACCACATCTTGTATAATTGATGCCAGATGATGTTGCTGGAAGATTCTGGCTGCCTTGGAGTTTGGGTGCTGAGAGAACACTGCAGTTCTGTGGAGTTGTGCAGTCTTCTGCCTACTTGTGGGCAGGACTCTGCACGGTTACAAGCAGTACATGGTTTATGATGTTATATATATATCATCATAGGATGATGGTATATATATATATGTATGAAATCATAGAATCATAGACTAGTTTGGGTTGGAAGGGACCTTCAAAGGTCATCTAGTACAACCCCCCTGCAATAAGCAGGGACATCTTCAACTAGATATACATCATATATATGAGGGTGACATTTTCAAGCCATCTGCCTGTCGCCTTGCTAATTAGAAGGAAGGGTTTTAGCCCAGAAATGTTTTCATGAACAAAACTGCAGGCACCAAGTGAAAGAATTGTTCTAGAAAGATGTGTGTTACTAAATGTAAAGAGCACTCTGAGCATGGGTGGTGCACTGTGCTCAGTACCTGTTTAATCTGGGTAACTGTTTTGCAGCAGGAGAGGAATGGGTCAAGACTTCTGAATTCAGTGAAGTGTGTGACTGGTGTATCCCCATATCAACTCCCTGCCATCAACAACTATGTGGTGCCAGTGCCACCTCCTCGCCTGCAAAAAAGGGGCCTAAATGCAGAGAGGAATGGGATGCCCAGAGGGAGACAATTTCATCTTGCCACTGCACCCAGTGATGCAGAACAGCCTCCAAAGAAGGTAAGTTATCTCTGACTGCTTTTCTGTTAATGTAGAGGCATATTACCTTCCTCATTGGTGTATTTGCCCAGTGCTGAAAGATGTGTGTAACTAGTTTGCATAAATATTCACTGAATTTTTGAAAGGAAAAGTATTTATAGCTATTAAAATATCTAACTGCCACCCATCTCCCTCTACTAAAACATTTGGTGTTTTCATCAGTGGAGGGGTGAAAGGGTGCTTGAACAAAACCTCTTACTTAACCCTTCCATTTTAGTCAATCTGGTTCTGCTCTGACCATATTGGTACCAGAACTTCAGAGGGATATAGGAAATGCCTTCCATGTATGAAAACTCCATCTGTTGCACTATATCTCCACACAGTGTTGATACCTGTAAAGGCAACTGTTGGGAACCCAGGACTGGGAGGGACGACGTGGATCATTAACGCGGTCCTGACATTTTGGGCAATTCACTGCAGTGGATTTTCAGTTCAAAACCTTTTCCTGCCCTTCAGCACGTTACAAACCACTTCCCAGTTGAAGCAGCTCAAGGCCTGTGCTGCAGATGGGAAGCCCCCCCTGTATGTGGCACGTACTCCTCTGTGCTCACCTGTGTCAGAGCTGGAGCCTGATGCACTCTCTGTGTCCTTCCCGCTGCAGCCCGCTGGAGGCTTCCCCAGGTCCCCGCTCCGCAGCAATGCCTGCGTTACCATGATCTTCCTGGGAAAAAGCGTGCATTTATCTCACGATGATGCTGATTGCAGGGATGAAATCAAAGTCTATCAGCAGCATTGTGGAGGAGAGAACCTCTGTGTCTACAAAGGCAGGCTGATGGCAGGAGGTAAGGATGGGCAATCAGACTGCTCGTATTGATGCTGGCAACATCCTTTTTTGGGGGCTAGAATACTGATGTGGTATCAAACTGATTTCAGCTGAGCTCAGTCAAGATCTGTGCTTCCAGGGGTTTTTGTACCATCTGCCTTCACACTACATCTGGATCTACTGTTTCATGATTGAAACTGAGGTTACTTTTTCAGATTCTGGTGGAAGGAATTTAGAGAACTGATTTAAAATGCTCTAGCTTAGAATAATTTTGTATAAAGATGTACAGTTAATAATGTAAATAATTGTAGCATTGAACTGTCCTTAAGGAGGGGTTTTCTGTTTCTAACTTGCTATAATACATCCATGGATGTTGCTTATTATTCCACAAAGAAAAGTACGTAGTAGGAGCCCAACTCCCATCTCTTCTATGTGAGTTCCATCACACCAGTAGAAGGTGAATTGTGTTCTGGAAAATTGGGAAGACAAAATGGCTGGGAGATTTTCACTTATAGAGAAGAGTGATTCCACAGGCTGTACCCCTCATTCCAGCTACAGGACCCTCTGAGTCTGTGTTTGCACTTTCATTGGGTGTGGAAGATGGTGCATCGACGGGGCACCTCTGCTGTGGAGACAGGAGAGAGGGCTAGTGGGAAGGGTCCCTGCCCATGGCAGGGGGTTGATGATGAGCTTTAAGGTACCTTCCAACCCAAACCATTCCAGGAGTTTATGGTTCTTTGAGGCCTGAACAATCTGTGCACAATGTGCACCCTCGTAAGTCAAGAGTTCACCTTGTTGAGGTGGGAGCTCTGATGTCTGTTCCACTGTAGCAGTGAGTGGCCAAACTGGGGACATATTTGCTTGTCCCAGATGTGTCTAGCTTGGTTCTCTGGGTTGGAAAGAGACAAGGCTGCTGTGTAAGGAGGAGGCAGAGTTTTATCAACTACTTAATGCAGCTGAGAACAGTGTACCTGACCTCAGAGGGCTGGGTACTTTAGTGGTGGTGCAGGTGAGATAAAACCATTGCAGTGCTGACAGTATGGTAGAATCCCAGACTGGTTTGTGTAGGAAGGGAGCTTAAAGCTCATCCAGTTCCAACCTCCTGCCATGGGCAGGGACACCTTCCACTAGAGCAGCTTGGTCCAAGACCTGTCCAAGTAAGTCCCAGTATAGCACAACCTTTTTCTCTGAACCTTTTCTGTGATTACAGAGACCTTTCAGTTCATCTCAAAGAGGCACCGTGGTTTCCCATTCAGCCTCACCTTTTTCCTCAATGGGATACAAGTGGACAGATTGAGCTGCTGCTGTGAGTACAAGCATCAGAAACGTTCCAGGCTGGGAGGCAAACATGGGTCCTTCGCGATTCTCCATGTGGAGGGAGCATCTCCTTGCTACAGGTATGGAGATGAATGCACTTTGCTCACAAGGACTCAGCAGCCCAGTTTTCAGAGAGTTTATCGCTTGTTTCCTCTGTTTTTTTCCATCTGGCACCTCAGAGCTCTGTAGAACCTGTCTCTTTCTCAGTTCTCCTTGAAAGCACAATGGAGCTTATCCCTCAGGGTCTCACAGCCCAGGATGCCACCAAAGCCAGCTGCCTCTGTGCAGTCACCCTGTAGAGCAGCAGAGCAGTGGACAGGGGCTGCACCGGGTCTGTCAGCTTGCACAGCCTCAAGCCTTCTCTATTGTGCCATATTATTTTTGACTCCAGTCTAACACTGAACATGATTTGTGTAGATGTATTACTTAGTATGTTCAAAGCAGTGAAAACAACCTGAGTTCAGAACGGACACAGTGCCTTCAGAGCTCAGGAAATGCCCAAATCTCTGTTTCTGTCTGATTTCTGGAAAGATTTGAGTTGAATATTCTGAATTAATGTAGTCTCCAGAAACTAGATAATTTCCTTCTGAGTTGCCCCCATTTCCTGTCCCACCTCCCCTCTTATACTTAGTGATATCTCTGTTTTCCTGTCTCTTGTCTTGTCCAGCCAACCCTATCTGGTGACTAAAGCCCATCTCCGTTAACTACATTCTCCCTGTGCATGACAGCTATTTTCACATCTTCAGATCAAATGCACTAGTATTTGTTTCTGCTTCAAATATGACACCACATCCACACATTAGATACCCGCTCTGATTCTCAGCAAAGATGCCAGCTGGTCTGCCCTGTTGGGTTCAGGCTTCGGTTCACAAAGAGGTGATGCCGCAGTGATTTCTACACTGATGCTGTGGTCCTTGCACTGAGAGTTTTGTGCTGGCCTAGGTCCAGCAGAACTCCATCAGTATCTTCGAGGTCCCTGAACAAAATACCAGGAATGAATAACTACAAGGTAGGACTCTTCAGTAATTGTCAGGTTTACATTTTATGCCCTCACTCAGAACTAAAACATTTCTGGACTGGATGACTGTGGGGTGTTTCACAGTAGTTCATCAACAGCTGGAATGTGAGCAGAGTTGCAGTCAGGGAAAGGAAAGGAAAAATGGTTTAAGACACAGTTGTTGTCTGTGAGGAAAATATGGTTTTCCAGAGAGACTTGAAAGTGAGACAGAGTCACTGTCTCACTCCAGAGAGACAGTGAAAGTTCCAGTTTCAGCTTCATCCTCTGTTTGCTGATCTGAGTCTCTGTACTACATCCAGCATGATGTCCTGGCACCCATGGGTGCTGTAGGGTGGCTTTGGTGTCTGCAGTTAATATTAATCAGGATTAGGGACTCTGGTCTCTTGTATGAGCCTCCTAACTTATAAGACACAAAGGCTGTCACTCCATTTTATACAGGAGGAGCAGTCTCAACAGGTCATCCAAAATGCTTTGTTTTCCAGCTATTTGGGTTGCTGTTACATAGGCAAAACAGAACAGAAACTGCAGATAACTCAGTTTCAATTTCCCTCTTCCCCTGCAGTCATTAGACCCAGCAGACAAATAAAACCCCCCAAACAGTCTTATCCACAAAACCTGAGTTCCTGCTTTATGGGTATTACAGCAGGGTCTGGGTCTAGCATGTCTGACTCAGAGCTTGTCTGCCTTTCCCAGTGGTTCTATCTTTATACTTGGTGTAGCTTGAAATCACTAGATGATCTTAAGGTCCTTTCCAACCCTAATTATTCTATGATTCTATGACACTTTGCCTTTAATCTATTTATACTTTAGTTGTCTTCTCCTTCAAGAAGGGCTGCATCTGTGTTAGTGGAGCTCCTGAGGGTCTCAGGGTGCTTCTCCAAGTGGGTCGTTACCCCTGCTGTGTAAGGGGCAGTACAGAGGCACCAGGTTTCACTGTTGGTAGTGGCTGAACAGTTCACTGCATCTGCTGCCCTCCCATCCTTCACAGAAAGAAAAGCATGATATTTACTGTTTTTTTATAGGTGCATTATTGCAATGGGTCTGGACAAAGAGCCATCCCCCCCCAAGAGGAAGGTGAAGGAGGACCATGAGGAAAAGTATGTGGGTTTCTGGGGAGATGGAGCCTATAGTGAGCCAAGCAAAAGCCATGTTGAGCAGAAATCAAGAAGAAATTCAGTGTTAGTCATCCTGCCAAGTCATGAAGCAACTGTGGAAACTGCTGGGGGTGAAATGAAGACCAAACGGGAGTATGGAAAAGAAGAAATGAAAAAGCCAGCTGATAGTGAGAGGGAAGACAGTCAGGAAGACACCATTAAAAATGGTACAGTATTCCAAAACACAAGCAGGGGGTGACAAATGGGAGAGGATGACTGTGGAGAAGGCATGGGACTGCGTGCCTCCAGCTTTGCCTGAGGCATCCTCTCTTAGGATGCCTCATGTGTGAGAAATGGGGTGATGCCATGTCTGGGCAATGAAACTTGTGGGGTTCCTTTGGGCCAAGCACCAGGCCGAGAAGGTTTTGCAGAGCCAGGAAGGAGGGTCTGAGGGGCTGAAACGGGAGCCTGAGGTGTGAGAAAGCAGAAGGCACATGGGGCATGGTGAGGGAGGAGGTGGCAGCTGGTGGAGGATGCATGGAGCGGAAGAGAGGGCTGGGGCTGGGTGGGCTCCGAACGGAGATGGACATCAGTGAACGGAGACGGTGGCCACGGGGGCAGGAGGTGGAAGAGCCTTGTGCTGTGGGTGGGGATGGGCTGTGGAGGGAGGAGGCTGGGTGCTGGGGCAGAGCAGCAGTGTCAGCGCGATGGAGCTCCCGATGGAGCCCTTCGGTCTCCCTCCTGCCCATGGGCAGGGGTCAGGGCCTTGCTCACCAGGGCTCCTCCAGCCCTTTCTCTCCCGCACTGCCCCAGGCACCATGGGCACGGCCCCAGCCTCCAGCAGCTCATCCCTGTGCCCCAGCTCTGCAGCTCACCTCTCGCCTTCCCTGCTCCCCTTGCAGTGCTGCTGTGCAGCGTCCTCATTATTCCCTGCGGATGTGTGTCGTTAATCGGGCCTTTCTCCCTCAGGAGGTGGGCTTCTTTCTCACAGTTACCCGCAGAGGTCTCGCTCCCAACAGGGCAGCTGGAATCTCAATTGATTTTTGATACAGAGAATAAATGTTATTCCCGTAATTCTCGTTGCCTGGGTAATGGTTTATTTGACTGATTGGTTCTGCATCCGGTACTCTTCATCTCTGTCCTCGGCATTCTGTCACTCCAGTACTGAAAAGCTGCGATGGAACAAGAGCAGTGAGCAATAAGCTCTGCGCAGTGAGGCTTTGTGGCAGAGGAACAGCTGGTGGCAGCACTGTAGCACTCCTGCGCTGTTGGGGTCCCTGCTGCATGCAGTGTGCTGGTGGCGGCAGTGATGATCCTGGGTTTAAATGGCACCAAACATCTCTGTGCATTCCAACAGCACAGCCTGGCCTGGGAGTAGAAGGGCTCTCCAGTGCAGGTGCATGGACAGCCCTTGTCTGTAGACCTGAGCAAAGGGAAGGTGTCTATCAGATGTCACACCTCGCCAGGCCAGTAGTAGCCTGCTATGAAACCCAGACCTGCTGGTGTAAAACTGCCCTAAGCTTCATCTGTACTTTACCTGGGACCTGAAGAGTGTGTTGGAACAGTGTGATACAGGCTGTTCCTCTGCAGCAGCCTTTGGCTGGGTTTAATGAATTCGTTTAGTTTGTATGCCTCTTCTTTGCTAATTAACCGTGTGAACCCATGATCATCTTCCTGGACATGACAATTTATTACCCTTCCCCAGCTTTCTCTAGTGCTTGTATTCTTTTTTCATCACAAGTTTCTTTCCTGTAATGAGACTGTCTTGCATTCTATTTCTGAGTTTGCCCAGCACTTAATTTTCCCAGCCCTTCCAGTGACTAATGAGTGTGTTTGGTTTGGGTTTAATGTACTAATCATACTTGGTGCCATTCAGTAGCTTTACTGCACTTTTGCTGCTCTACCTATGAATAACATGATGCTTTTTTATGATAACGCGCTCCTACGATTCCTGTCTGTGGTCTTAGATTTTCTCGTGGCTTTAAAAGGACTGAGCAAATGCAAAGGCAAGGGGGCATTAATGAAGTTCCACTGCTTGAAAAGAACTTTATTAGTTGTGAAGTTCTTTTCCTGTCTCACACTGTGATTCTTTTATTTTAGAGTATGATGAAGATTTTGAAGCAGATGAGGAAGTTAATGAAGAGGGACAGACCAATGATCAAATGAATGGGATGTCAAAGTCACCCTCAGATGATAAAAACCATAATTTAGACTATGAAAATGAGAGCAAAATCTCATCACAGAAAGCACTGCAGACCTCTGACAGCGAGGAGGATGAAAGTGATGGGTATTCCGACAGCAGCTCTGAGGATGATGAACAAGGTTAGTGTTTTTTGTAACGAGGCTTGGAGAAGCTGACCTGATGTATATCCGGTACATCTGTTGATAGGAAAACCCATGCAATTCCTATGGAATTGGTAAAAAATAACTGTTTTATCTCTTGCTAATTCTACCTTCTGTCACTGACATACAGCCAAACCCAGTGGCAGGGTGTGTGTGTTTCAGCTCACAGCAGGCTTTGCTGAACTAGTTAGAAATGGAGATGGAGCCAGTCAGCAAATTAGCTCTAAACACTTGAGCGAGTGAGCACTGTTTCTCAAGGTGAATGGAAACACTACTTTCACATCTGTGTTTGGGGGTGAGTTAAGCAGAGGTGATCCAGCTGCTTGTGACAAGGTTGCAGCTGCAAGAAAGGTCCAAGCTTTTTACAGGAAGTACAAAATCCACCAGAGTGTGAAATCAGGTTTGAAAGATCCTGGTTTATAAAACCAATCACTGCTGTGTCCCCAGAGAGTCTTGGTTTTTGTTCTCTCTGATAGTCGGGCACTGATCACTCGCGAGCTGTGAACAGTCAGTGAGCTCTGCTTCCACTGTCGCTTTTGGAGAAAGGGGGCAGAGGAGCTGCCCTTACCTCATTATCCCTGCTCTTTGCTGAGGCTGTAGGAAGAGACAGGTAATGCTCTGACTTGGCATTCGGTATTTTGTGTAAGGAGCAGTTGCCAAACAACAGGTGGGGAGCCAGGGGGGCTTTTAGAAGTCTAAACATGCCAGTACAATAAGTAATGAGAGACACATGGATTAGGAGCTAAGGATACTGATGGAAGAGCCTTTATGTTATGTTGTGAATGGATCTGTTCTGTGCTCGGAGCTGCGTGACTGCTCCCCATGGGTGTAAAACACTGTCAACAAGAGGAGCAGTGCTTCCAACATTTATCTTCTCTGGACAGGAAGCCTGGAGGGAGCTCCTGAGTCCTTATTTACTACTGGTAAAAGGTAGACTGTAACATCAGATGGGGATGGTTTAAGGTCACTGCAAGCTTTGTGAGACATTTCAGATCATTAAAGCTTTGGATTTCTAGGGACTTTGCATTTAAGTTTGAAGGCCAGGATGATCTTTTGTTCTGGATTAAGTGCTTAATGTTCCAAGAGGTTTCTGTGCTCGGGGTGGTAGAAGTATCCAGAAACCAGTTGGTATCTACTTCTTGGTGCTTGCACAGAATGTGTTACACCCAGTAAAGAGTGGAACCCAAACTGGTGCAGGGTGTTTCCTTCTGAATAGTGTAGGAAAGGTTCATCATCTCCCAGAGGTCTATTTGCTGTTACCTGGTGGCACTGAGTCCTCATCTAGTTTTATCCAGATTCTTTAAAGAAAATAAGCTTTTCGCATTGTTTCCCTCTGGGCAGTGATACCTTGAGCACAAATCCCAAGAGTTTTCATTCCTCTTTCCTATCTGTTGATCTTTTATATTTCCTCTTTGTAATGAAATCTTTCTCCTGTTGTTTTCTGCCATAGCTCAGAAGAGATAGAGAGATAAAAAAGGTGGGGGCTTTTCCCAAGGGAGCTGTACCAGTAAATCTATAAAAACTAAGGGTTCCTTGGTAATTCTGAGGACAAAAAGATTTTTCCATTTGGATGGAGGACTCTTGCTCTCTAGAAATAGTTTACATGGAAATATTTCAAGCAACTTTCGTAGCAACTTCTAGTTCCATTGTTGGGACTCAAGAACCTATTTGAAAACTTTTCTGAGTCACGTTTTAGGGGTGCTTTTGGAGTGTATTTCTGTGTGATTGATGGTTCTAATCTGGTTCATTTCTGTTGTCAGAAAAAAACATGTTAAATAGCTTTGACTTTAACCCTTTGATACATCTGGGCACTGTTCTTCTATTACCCTTACTGGAGTTTTGCCACAATACCCTCAGATGGTGCAATTCAGAGGCTGATACCAGATGAGTGTCTGTCCCTTTGTGCACAGCAAAGGGAACTAGTGGCCAATGAAGGCAGATGTAGTGACAAATGCTACACCAAAGTTCTGTTTGCTGTTTCTAGGTGGGAGGCCTGTGCACTCTCTCTCATCCGTCAGCACCCAGTACAGCAGCGAAGATGACTCTCGTGCTGAAACAGTGAAAGATGATGTTGAGGGCAAAGAGGAGCATAACGATGAAAGGGCATCTAATAACACAGCACATGAACAGTTTGGAAATGAGAATGGGGAGAATAAACTGCACAGAGTGGAGGAAAATCAGGAATCTTCTGTACTGGAAGAGGAAGGGATAGATGGAGCACAAAAGGCAAAACCAGATCTAACAGCAAGGGGAGACACTGGAATTTTTCATGAAAATACAACAGCAGTACAGCATAAAAGTCCTGAAGTTAACAGGGAACTCGACGAGGCTGCGTCAGTCCAAAGTGACACAGGGGAAGATGAGGAGAACACCAGTACTGGGAGAGGTGATGGGGAAGAAGGTGTTCTAGTACCTTTGGAAAGCAGTGTGACGGAAGTGGAGGACAGCAATGATGAGGATGCTCGCAGTGACGAAGGAGGAGGTGAGTACAGTCCCTGGCACAACTGTGAGTGACTGGTGCATACAAGGGTTGCTGTGTTTGCCTTTGTACTCCTTCGTGGTGCAGCATGGGGAATGCCACTGCTGAACTGGTTTCAAGCTTCTGCAATGCTCTGTGCTGCTGTGAGATAAATAACCACCCAGAATGTCGCCTGGGTTTATTGGTTCTTTTCTAGTGTTGCCAATGTAACCCAATCTGTGTGCCAACTGGAGGACAGTTTATACTGTCAAAATGCTAGCTCAAAAATAACACTAAAAATTACCCTGGGAATCTTGGTGCAGCAGATGAAGGCGAGACTGTCAGTTGATCCGTGGTTGTGCTGCTTCACTCTGGCATGGACTTGTTGGCAAGGAGTAAATCTATCAGTTGTGACACCTCGTTTCTACTGTTGACAAAATGGGCATTGTGCAGTTTCAACCTTACCTTCCAGGGAAACTTCATGGGAAACTTCATGGGCAGTTAATAAGAGGTTGGCCACATGAGCAAGGTTTGCATTATCATATCTGGGGAATAAGAAAAAATGTGAGCCTTGCTTTGCAATGCCATCCAAGTCATGGGGAAATGTGTTGGATACTGTTAAATGAGGCAGAACAGCATCTGTGCTGGTGCTGACATAAGGGACAGCCACAGGCCATGGTAGATGGAATTTCCAGTTGTCTTTCTGTGTGCTGGGTTTGCAGTGGAATGTAGAATGCTTTTCCTTTATGTCACAGCAGGTTTTGGCTCTGTTTCTATGGCTGTTTACAGCATTGCATCCAAGGTAGCTGTGTGTGGAATAAACAGTTCGACTGCTGGTGCTTAATGCTTGGCAAGTCCATTGCTGCTGGGTTACTTTGTCTTGTGCATTGCTCTTGCTTTGCTATGCAATCAGAATTGAGACAGTGACAGTAACACACTAGTCACTGAAGAGTGCTGAAGTCTTCAGAGAAGTTTGCTTCTGGAACCCTTCTCTTCCCTTGTGGGAAAGAAACTTCAGTCTCAGCACCTTTTCCTCTAGGCTCAGATGAGTTGGGTGAGGACTGCTGAAGGAGAAGGAACTTTAAAAACCTGGAGGACAGAGATTGTGCTGTAGTAGAAAACCAAGGAAACACCCATCGGATGTGCCAGGCTGGTAATCTGGCACTGAGTTAGCCAAGAGAATAGTGTTGTTCTTTGGTGGCATGAATTCCTTTGTGCTCACATCAAGCACTCATGGTTCCATGGCTCTAGGTTTAAACAGAGATCCCCTATTGCATACAGATAGTCTGAATGTAACAGAATTCACTTCTTGATCAAGTCCTGCATCATCTCTGCTGCCAGGAGACTACCTGAGACTCAGGGACAGTGCAGATCAAGAGAGGGCAAGAAAAATCATTGACTCATGACAGCTGCAGACAGGAACATCTTCCTAAGTTGCAGATAAATTTTTCCCCGTCTACATGAAGTTTGTCTAGGTAAATTTTATAGTAAATAAAGAGTTGCCAAGAAACTGTGTGGAGAGCAGTGAAAGGAAAAGATAACACTTTTTGAGGTATAATGGGCCTGCTAAAGAAATACGGTGGGGTAATAAAGGCAATATGGGAATCCTGGCTTATCCCAGGCACTTTGCACAGTGGCTGCCGTGATAAAGATTCTAATGCAAAATATAGGGAGATCTAATGAGGGTGCTGAGGCGCTGGCACAGGGTGCCCAGAGAAGCTGCGGCTGCCCCATCCCTGGCAGTGTTCAAGGCCAGGTTGGACACAGGGGCTTAGAGCAAACTGCTCTAGTGGAAGGGGTCCCTGCCCATGGCAGGGGTTGGAGCTGTAGGAGCTGTAAGGTCCCTTCCAACCCAAACCAGTCTGGGATTCTGTGATGCTAGGAAACGCCTGATGATTACACCTCCCACTACTCCAGCCCTGCAGCAGGCTGAGATTAGAAGCCCCTGGAGATACCAGGGTCAAAAGAGCTCAGCCCTTTACTGGGAGCGCAGAACTGGTTCTCAGTCTGCTCTTGGGCGTCCCTGACTTTTTCACATGAACTTCCCTGTGGGACTGGTCATTCCCATCAGCCTCCATTGAGATGAGATGGGTACGGTGCTGTTCTGGCTTTGCCCCTGCAAGACCCATCGTGCTCTGCTCGTGACAGGGTTTCTCACAGCCAGTGCTGTCATTAACAGTGCAGAACGTGTTCAGCAGAGAAAACTGCGTGTGTGAAGAAAGCAAAAGGTTCAAAGTGCTCCTCTGGGTGCTCTTCTGGGTGGCTCCTGGGCAGGCCAGCATGTGCTCAGCATGACAGCTCTGTCAGGAACATAGACATAGCTGGGACAGCCCCTGCTGCGTGTTCTGGTCCTGCTGCGTGTTCTGGTCCTGCTGCGCTCCTTGTGACAAGGAGCTGCTGATCCTAAGAGAGAAGTGCTGTGAGCAGTGCTTGTCACCCTGCCGGGGCCCTGAGCCCTGACGTGTCACCCCCCTTTGGCAGAGGTTGCACAGGCAGTGACTGCAGAGCATGCAGCTGCCCTAGAGCCAGAGCAGTAAATGTGCACCACACCTGGGAAAGCACCGGCTGGGAGGACGTGCTGCCTGTACCCTGCGGCAGGCAGCCAAGGGGTGTCCTGGAGCAGAAAGCTTCTTGTCTGCCCTGAATGACTGGAGCAGGATGCGCACGACTGCAGAGACTGCGTCAGGATCCCAGGAGGAACCTTATGAACCTCCCTGCTGAGCTTCCATGGCTCCTTACTGCTTCCCCCCAGTGAAGGGGGAGAGCAGGGAGTGAAGCTGCCGCTGCCCTTTGGGAGCTGTGGCCCAGGCAACTGGGGGCTTGTGCTGCCTTGTGGTCCCCAGGCTGAAGTGGTCGTTTGGAAATGTGCTCACAGTTCTGTTCAGAAGGGTGGTGCATGCAGGGTGCTGATGGGGTAGGACCAATGAGTGTAAGCATGAAGTACGAGGAACCACAGGAGGAGGAGGAAGAGAAAATAGACACAAAATTTAAAACAAGAAGAATAATGCCATAGGCAAGGGTGGGTGGAAAACCAGAATCAGCAGGGGAGGAAGAAACAGCCCCATAGGAAAAAGCAGAGAGGTGGGGAAAAGGTGAAAGCAGAGAGTGTGCATGGGAAGAGGGAGGCAGGGATGTGGGAAGAGTGCTGGTTCTGGGAAGATCGTTGGTGAAGATACTGAAAAGTGTCTGTGTTCTCACTGAGCCTGGAGAAGAACTTGTCTTCTAGAAACATCTAGAAACCAGGACACGGAAAAAGTGTCCCTGCAGCTCTTCTGCTATGTAGATGAAGCTGGGAAGTGTACTCCATGTCACCTGCAGTAATAAGATCTGAAATGTTGTGATTGTCTCCTCTAAGACCTGAACCCTGGGCTTGACTGAAGTCTCAAGTACAAGTAGTCCGCTGAGTTTCTCCCTTTTGGACAAGGACTTGGCTGTTCTGTATCTGGAATGTATGAGCACCAGCACCATCCTGGCAGCAACAGGGATTACACAGGTCTCACACTGAGCCACAACACAAACCAAGGCAGGAGCTGTTGCAGAGATGCACCTGAAGGGCTGCAGTTCCTCGTGGGCACAGCCAGCAGTAAAACCAGAAGCAAGGTTTGGTTTTATGCTGCCAGTCAATGTCAGTAGCAACCTTGGAAGTGATCTGTGTGAGAGGCTAAGCCAGTAACTGCAACAGGAAAGGAAAGATACAGAAAGCTGGTAGAACTTGGAGGGAGAAGCCTGTCTGCTGGAGGGGAGAGCTCCTGGGAGAGGTTTGGGAGGGACTGGACTGTGTATGTAGCTGGAACACTGCTCATAGAGAGCTTGTTCAGTTTTTCTAGCTTGAAAGCCACTTGCATAATCCTCCAGCAAGGCATAAGCAAGAGTGGGAGGGATGCAGTCTTAACAATAACGTTGAACATGTGACTTGGCTGTGAAGGCTCATTGCATGTACAGAGCACAATAATTCCCACTTAGCTGTAGCTAAGCACAAGTCTTTGGTCACTTGTGTTAGTTTGAGGGATTGGGGGATCCTCAGAACTGCAGTTGGGAGCTTAATATAGCATTTTAAAACCATGTTCATAAACCAATAATGATTTTATATCTATAAACCAATGCTGTTGCTTGAGTGTTGACCAGCCTCAGAGCAAAGCAACCTCGCTGTCTGTGAAATGTGCAAGATGGCTGCTCTGTGCGTCAGTGGAGCTCCTGCGTGGCTCTTCCCTTGCATTCTGAGTGATTGTCTGCTTTTGGGTTTACTCTTTTATTTAACTGTAATTACCTTCCTGCTGGTGAGGGCTCACACGGCTCTGGTCAGGCTGGCCCCAGCATTCCAGCTCTGGGGTCAGCTGAGATTGCTGAGTGACTTCCATGCTCCTCTTGCTTTTTAACAGTTTCTCTTGCTTGCTCTCTTGTAACCCTGTGCCAGTTTTTGATGATTGCAAACCAGCCCAGGCGGAGGTGGCAAAGGCAGTTGGAAATGATCACCATGTGAATTCCGAACCTGAACCTGGTGATTCCCATGTGGATGAGGAAGAAGAGCACCTAACAAGTGCAGAGCATGGTGGCAGTGAAGGTGAGGTCAGCTGTCCATTGGGGATGTGAATTAAATCTTATTCATCTGAAGTCTCTTTATAGAAGCGTTTGCCTTTTCTTTTCTAGGCTCCAGACCCTCCTTGTGCTCTTTCCTTACTCGTGTACAATGGGGTGATGCCTAGCTACCTTCTGTACCCATGTATCATTAATGCTTTTTTGGCAGTTATAATGGTCCTAGGTAAAGAATCCAGGCCATGGGAAAACTGGCTGCCAGTCAAGGGAACAGCTGTGGGAAGCAGGAATCTAGTGAGCTTCCCTTCTCTTCCAGCTGGCACAGGGCTGCCTTGGGAAAGGGAAGGACAGGAGTGACAGACTTGATCCCCAGGCTGTTCCCTATGTGTCTCCCAAGCCCACCTCCCTCTTAGCAGTTGGCGTAATTGTCAGGGAGGAAACTTCAACTTGATCCTGATTCCCACTGAGAACTTTTCTGGTCCAGCCACCCTGGCAGCTTACTGCTGCAGACAGCAGAGCCTTGCATGTTGTACATTAAAGCCACCCTGCTGCAGTGAGCCACAGGGACAGGACATGATAAGATTCCACTCCACAGTAGCAATGAGGCTGAAAAGAGCAGAAAACCAGAGGTTAAAACTAACTTCAGTCTGCTCTGGCTATTGCTCTTCCTTTCCCTTCCTCCATCCTCTAACAGGCAGAATAGGTCTTCTATGTTGCATTAAAGTGCTGGTTGTGCACTGTCTTCATTGAATCATAGAACCATAGAATAGTTAGGGTTGGAAGGGACCTTAAGATCATCCAGTTCCAACCCCCCTGCCGTGGGCAGGGACACCTCCCACTAAACCATCTCACCCAAGGCTCTGTCCAACCTGGCCTTGAACACCACCAGGGATGGAGCATTCACAACTTCCCTGGGCAACCCATTCCAGTGCCTCACCACCCTCACAGTAAAGAACTTCCTCCTTATATCCAATCTAAACTTCCCCTGTTTAAGTTTTAACCCATTACCCCTTGTCCTATCACTACAGTCCCTAATGAAGAGTCCCTCCCCAGCACCCCTATAGGCCCCCTTCAGATACTGGAAGGCTGCTCTGAGGTCTCCATGCAGCCTTCTCTTCTCCAGGCTGAACAGCCCCAAATTTCTCAGCCTATCTTCATACAAGAGGTGCTCCAGCCCCTGAGCATCCTCGTGGCCTCCTCTGGACTTGTTCCAGCAGTTCCATGTCCTTTTTATGCTGAGGACACCAGAACTGCACACAATGCTCCAGGTGAGGTCTCACAAGAGCAGAGTAGAGGGGTAGGATCACCTCCTTCAACCTGCTGGTCATGCTCCTTTGAATGCAGCCCAGGATATGGTTGGTTTCTGGGCTGCAAGCGCACACTGAAGCCGGCTCATGTTCATTTTCTCATTGACCAGCACCCCCAAGTCCTTCTCCGCGGGGCTGCTCTGAATCTCTTCACTGCCCAACCTGTAGCTGTGCCTGGGATTGCTCCGACCCAGGTGCTCCGACCCAGGTCTTCTACATTGGTGCATTCATCCAGTGTGTTCCAAGTGTTTTTCAGGCCAACTGGGAGCCTTTTCGTCTTCTTGCTCTATATAATCCAAGAACAAACAGGCTTGTAGGGTTTGTTGTCTTTCATCCAGGAGGTGTATGCAGGAGGCTGGAGGTTCCTTCTCATCTCTGGTCTGTCAGTAATAATTGTCCTCTCAGTAATTCTTTCTCTGATGATATTGCTTCAGCTGGCAGCAAACAACTGTCTAGAACATTTAATTTCCAAGCCCAGTGGTCTTTGTGTGTTGGTCTCCACAAAGATCTATGTTTCTGATGTACAGACCAGGGCAGAGAACATGTTGTTCCTGGACTTTGCCCAGTTTGAGAGAGGGTGGCTTGGAAAAGACATTGCTCCTTCCTCCGTGCAGTGGCACAAAACTTCTCAGCTCCTAAAGAACAGGAACCTGCCAGGTTTGCATGGAACACAGGTGCAGCAGTACAGGGTGCTGGGGTGATGGCTGGGGACACATCCTGGAACACTGGATTCCCAGGGGGTGGGAATCGATGCTGTGCTATTGCCCTGGTGTAATTACAGCACCCATGGGCAGTTCCCCATTCTGCAGGAGCAGCTGAGGATTCTTCCTGTGTGTGCCTATTTCACATGAGCAGTTTGCACCTATTTCTGCGTGTTTGAATGTCACTGTAGCTGTAGCTCACGCACCCGAGGTCCCAGAGAAGGCCGGTCAGGGAGGAGGGCGCGCAGGCAGGCCCACCAGAGCTGGAGGCTGGTCATGCATTGATGTCTTGGCTTCAGTGAAGTGTGCTAGGCGCCAGAGGAACAGCATTGGGAGCACAGCCAGAGCATGGTGGGTGATGAGAACAGCACAGCAAGTTTTCTTCTGGTCACCATGCCGATGTCACTTCATTGCTCGGGTCAGATCACATCCTTAATGATAACCCTGTAAACAGCCTTCACACTAACACAGTTCTCAGTAAAACTAATGTTTGATTGTTCCCTAATAGCGCCAGATGCAGCCTCCTTGGTAGAAGGAGCAAGAACACTTGATGAGCAGAAGGCAGCAAAACAAGCGGTACAAGATGGGCAGATGAAAGGGGAGAAGCAAGCACTTGAGGAGGAAGAATCTGTGGCTGAGGGAGGAGATGCTCGATCCAAAGAGGCAGAAGAAGTGGCACGGGTGGGAGATCTGCTGCCCAAGGAGGACACCGTGGCTGTGCTGCTGATGGAGAGTCTGCTCGCGGTGTGGGAATCTGCACCTGAGGAGAGCACCCTGGCAGAAGGAGATCCCAAAGGACAGGAGACATGGAAGGGAGCGGAGACTGGTGCAGAGGTGGCACCCGGGGAACAGGAGGGTGTGATGGAGGGGATGGGGAGCCTGGCAGCATGGGGAGGGCAGGAACCTGAGGCCATGCAGGGAGTTGGT